>NC_141617.1:4140006-4372506 GCF_047967505.1 Dipteris shenzhenensis | reverse complement strand
AGAATAAAGTGCAGACGTGCATGATTGGCTGAAGGCATAAAAGGGTCGACTGTGAGGTTATGTACAAAAGGGATTAAAGTCGGGGGACCCAAGACGTAATCAATGACGCTCGTACCACCACCCGCAAAGGGAAAACATGTGGCTGTGGATGAATGCGGCCACTGTCGAAGTCCATTATAAATGACCATGCCGTGCGATGAGAGAAGCTCCAATAGGCGATGTCCCTGATTTGTCACCTCTACCCCTCTATCTGAAGATAAGCGTGGAAAACTCTCACCTAGGGCAGCTGGAACTAAGACTGGATCCTCAGCAAAGTCCAAAATCTCTGCCTGTCTGTCTGATGTCTCTGCCTGTCTGTCTGATGTCCTCGCGTTGAAGTCTCCTAAAAGGATGACCTCTCCGCGGCGTGAGTACTCCAATACATCGGCTGACAAATCCTCAAAAGGTGACTGTCCTGGTCCATCTGAGGCATAACGAGACTGTCTCGGGGGAAAGTAGCATACTGCAATAAACAAGTCTCTCAGGGGGGGTCTCCTGATCCGTACCCAAAGATATCTGGCCCGATGGTCTCTCCTCATGACTGAGTATCGATCTGAGATGCTCTCTATAAAGAATTGCCACACCGCCAGATCCTCTGACTCCTCCTGATCGTCTAGTCTACTGTCGAAAGACAGACTCCCAGGCATACCCTGTCACTTGCGGCAAGCCTCTCTCTGGGCTCTCATGGGTCTCTGTAAAGAAGACAATGTCCTGATCAAAAAAGGCCTCTCGTAAGTTGCTAGGCTGAGCTGTGAGGGAACCATTACAGTTCCAAACTGCGAAACTCAAGCTATCTGGTAGGCTATGTGTCCCATAGGCCTCGTGTCGTCAACTGTGGGCTCCAGCCGGTCTAGATCGCATAGCTCCTATCAAAAGTCTGCCCTCTCTGATCACGGCCCACTTGCCCTCACGACGGGCAACATCCCTCTGTGCAATGAGACGTCTATGCTCCTCCCACTGAAGAGCTGTAAGGTCCTCATCCATGTGAATCTGTGGATGGTCCCTCAATCTGGATCTCCTTCGTAATACTGCGAGACGGGCCTCAGCATCTCTGAATCTGATGATAAGTGGCTGGTGCCGTGCTGGATCCCGGCCCACTCGATATGCAGCTACTATGCCATGATCCTGAACTCCGAGTGTCCTAGATATGAAATCTGTCGCCTGATCCATGGCTGATCTCGTATCTGATCGCTCAACTCTGCGGATGCGGATGTTGAGGGCCTTCTGAGCTCGCCGCTGACTCTCGGCAATAGTCTCAGAGACTGTGGTCTGCTGGGCCTGTGGGGCTCTACGCACAACGTCCACCCACTCTGAGGTCTTCTGTACCTCTGTCTGCAGTGTGGCCAACCTCTCCTCAACTGCTGCACTAGCTGGAGGAGCTACATGCAGCTGCTGGAGGCGATCATCGCATGCCACAACATGCTCCTGATGCGTGCCTCCAGCTGCACTATGCACTCAGCATGTGTCCGTAACTGGATATCCCGATCAATATCTCTGGTATGAAGCTGGCGAATATGGGAGTCCTGATCAGATCTATGACTCTCAACTGTCGATAGCTGATCAGTCAGTGTGTGTATCTGTGCTGTGAGAGACTGAATCGCAGCGCCCTGAAGTCTGCAAGTCTCCATGCACTGCATAACTAAATCTCTCAAGCGCAGATTATCTGCCAGGACTGCTTCCGCTGTGGAGGGTGAAGGGGAGAGGGGGTACAAGGATGAGGGGGTAAGAGGGTAAGAAGGCGAGTAAAGGAGGGGTGCAGAAAATGGAGGTCCTGAAGAGAGAGAGAAAGAAAGAAAGAAAGAAAGTGTATTATTGTCCACTAAAGGCCAAAATGGGCCCATGGGACATCAAGAACTCTGCGTACAAGATAGCACAAAATCAACGTGCCACAAAGAAGAGGCATCGTCGAATATCATCTAAGTGCTACGCAATACAATGCAAGTGAAAGTACATAATGTCAAATCCGAGCCTAAATACAAAGTAAGCTAGATGCAAGGAAACCGCCCCTGGGTGCAAAATGGGGGGATGAGTACAATATGTCAATGCAAAGATACAAGTCCATGTATCACGGAGTCTGAGAACCAAAATAATACTGGAAATCCTGTCCATCGACTCTGCCTCCTGCTATGAGAGTACAAATCTGAGCAAAAGTGAGGTGAGCGGCTGGTAGGGCGAGATCTCCATGAGTAAGTCTCCTCCGAGAGAGAGAGAGAGAGAGAGAGAGAGAGAGAGAGAGAATATATGGATGTACATATGACATGATCCGGCAGCACCGCAGGATGATCTTACACAGAGGCCGTACCCGTCGCTTTATTTCTAGACGACGGAGGATGATGGCAGATTTTCGGACGAGATTGCTCCATGGAGACTTGGCACCGCCAGCAGCCCATTTGACACTTGCCTAGATCTTCACACTCATGGCAGGAGGCATGGTCGATGGCCATGACTTCCATCATTTCTTTGGATCACAGACCCCTTAGGGAAGACGATGTTCCTCATATTTCATATTTTACATTTTGTATCTAGGCATTTTTGGTACTCTATTTCATTTCATTTTGTATCTAGGATTTTTGTAGCCATTTTTGGCATCTTAGCGGTATTACGATGAGGCCACCTAGTTGGCGCATCGTTGATGATGTATTTTCCTTTCGGATGATTTTGTGTCCCATAGGCCATGTATGGCCTTCCGTGGACCTTTAATAAAATTTCTTCTTTCTTTCTTTCTCTCTCTCTCTCTCTATATATATATATATATATATATATAGAGAGAGAGAGAGAGAGAGAGTGAAAGAGATGTATTTACATCTTCTAGAGGTCTTGTGGGCCTATGAGGCAAAGTACAATCACAAAAAGTAGCCCAGACAAGCCACTGTGGGCTGAAGCAAAGGGCTCGCTAAGGCCCTTTGCAAAGTACTACGCGCTAAGCTAGAACTGTTGGAAGGTATGTGGTCCTAACCCCCCGCATGGTGGCACCTTGGTAATTTGTGAATATGAGAGCGGTATTGAGGCCCCCTTGATGCACAGGTGACACGTGGATATAAAGGGAGAAATCCCATATACAATGGGATCATGAAGGGACCTTGGTATATATTGAGAAAGCGAATAGACCCTCCTTCAGTCCCACCGGCCTTTTACTAGGAGCTGAAGGAGGCTATGTGTGGCTAGGAGGCGAGGGCATGGGACCCCCTTGTACTTGGCGTAACCTATGGCAGACTGTCATGTGGCAGTGGTGGGCAGATTTTCCTACATTGATATTAGAACAGGGCAGCCTGCAGATTGTGGTGTGAACACGTGGCATCTACGTGGAACAAGTTCTTGATTGTGGGGACTGACACTGACTGTGGTAACTGCTGATGGAACTAGATAGGAGGCATGCTAGGCTAGGCTAGATAGCAAACATAATGAAATGGAAATGGAAAGCAAATGCTAGAAAGAAATGAACAACCAAAGGAAAGTACTTACATAACCAAAGAGGCTTGAGACTTGATTGATTTGACAAGTAAAAGTACAATACCTTTATAGGATATACACACACACATTTACTACCAAATGTATATGGGATAAGTCCCAATATGACACGTGGCACTCTTAGACACCTAGTACTATAAAACTCACACTAGGACTCACTAGAACATACCAAAATTGACTCAACTTGACTCCATTTCCTAGCACCCCCCATGGAGAAAAGGTGGGTGACTACTAGAATGGAACCAAGAACATGACAATGACGGTCATCGAACTGTGCAATGACGGTCTAGAATTAGACGTGGCTCCCATGCTAACTCAAAGGCAAGTGAGCATGGCTCAAAGGCTAGTGAGCATGGTATAGACTCAGAGGCTCAACTATCATGGCTCAGAGGCGCATCATGCATGGATGTATGACCAACTTATAGGTCTAGGAGACTGATGCACCAACATCCTGGAACTCACATGCCAGGCCTAATAAATAGACCTATCAAATCCAATACATGGCTCCCACAGTACATCCCCCTCCTGGCTCCATGGACTAATAAGGGACATGGAGCCACACACCATAGAAAACCCATACATCATTTTAGGAGGACTATCCAAGACAGAGAACCTTTATTGATACAACACACATGATTTATTGCATTCATTTTTGGGAAACATCCCTAGGGCAAAGTACCTAAATACAACATGCTTTGAAAATAAATGGATCATCTCCATCGTCTTCTGGAGGGAGAGAGAGAGAGCAGTGAGAGCATGAACTTATGTCGGAGGGTCGTCATCTTCATCATCACTAGTGGCGGCTGCAACCCAACTGGCATGGTCCTTAGTTTGCTGTTTGGCAAGCTTTTGGTAGCATCTGTCTTCCGTATGACCAAGCTTGTTACAAAAGGTGCACTTGAGAGGATTGAATGGCTTTGTCTTTCCATGTGCTGGTGGAGGCAAGAGCCTCCGTATTATTTGAAGAAGAGATCGGAGATTCTTTGTTCCAGCGATCTTTTTCGAGAAGAAGAGTCACCATATCATCAAAGGTAGTTGTGGCAAGCCTAGGTATTTCAAGAGTGTGCTCAAAACAAGTGACTCCTTCCATACTCTTCATGAGGACAACCATTTTGTCCTCGTCGTCCGGGGAACACTTTAGGCTGGAAAGTTGTTGAACAAGAGATTGCATTTTTACTAAACGTGCACTCAAGGTATCATTATCCTCCATTTTCAACTTGTAAAATTGCAACTTCAAGAAAACCTTGGAGTTTGTGATTTTGTTACCAAAAAGATTCTTAATACGCGTCCATATCACCTTGGCCGTTGATTTGAAGTCGATGTGATGAATCAAAGTATCATCGATGCAAAGTCCGATAATAGCAATAGCTTTTGAAATGTGTTGCTTCCATGTCTTGAGTTGTTCAGGATCCATTGTGGAAGCATCATCCTCAATAACATCCCATACATTTTCTTTCATGAGGAGCAGCTGCACCTTAGTTTGCCAAGTAGGGAATCCTTCCCCCTTGAACTTCTCCACGAGCAATGAGGTTGAAGAGAGAGAACTCATTGTGTACCTCGAGAAATGGCAACTTCAGTCATCAGTTATACGAGGAATGTACCAGGCTGTTTCAGTACCTTACGAGCA
The DNA here is from genome assembly GCF_047967505.1 of Dipteris shenzhenensis. Lineage (NCBI taxonomy): Eukaryota > Viridiplantae > Streptophyta > Polypodiopsida > Gleicheniales > Dipteridaceae > Dipteris > Dipteris shenzhenensis. Next base: position 4,367,372 of record NC_141617.1, on the reverse strand, counting down.
GGAAAATGAATGAATTCTGAAGCATAATTAACAGTGTTGGAATATGAAGTGAAAGTGAGTCTAAAATGAGTGTTCTAGGTAGTCTAGGTGTGGTTTTATAGTCTAGTGAGTCCTAGATATGCCACGTGTCATATTGGGAGATATCCCATAGACATTATGACTTTCTAGAGTCTAGTGGCACACTATATAGTGTTGTACTTGTCTATTGTCTATCACATCAGTCAACATCAAGCTCTTTGGTATCATGTGAATACTTGTCTATTGCTTTCATTTTCTTTCCATTTCATTTCCATTATGCTTGTTATCATTCCTTTCCATTCCTAGTGTTAGCTTGCTTCTCTCCCTACCACTATGATCTTTCATGTGGTATCAATGCCATGTTCCTAGCCATGCTCTCTCTTTTCCTTTCCCTTCCAAGAGGTTGAGGTGAGGGAGGCCAATGATGCTACTCTACCTCATCCTCCTTGGAAGGCTGCTCTCTCCTCTCCTTCCTTGAGCACTTCCTCTTCTACCCAAGCCTCACCATGTTCTTTCCTCGCCATCAACTACCCCATCCTCTCCTTCCTTGAGCACTCTCTCTTCTACCCAAGCCTCACCATGTTCTTTCCTCGCCATCAACTACCCCGTCTTCAGCTACTACAACTCGGTACAAACAGGCCGTACAGCCCTCTGTAAGCAAGCCGTACAGTCTGTACGGACTATACGGACTGTTTTCGTGCGGTCTCGCCTGCCTGTACAGTTTCGAAATGCATGCCAACTCTAGCTGCTCCTGCCCTCGATTGAAGCGCCACTAGCCTCTGCCCTTGCCATGTTGCCTTGGGACTGCCACCAATTGTAGCTGCTCCAATCTCAATTGCAGCACCACATTTGCTCGTTCTGGGTGACATTCTCTTGGAGTTGTTGCCCGCAACCATGGAGTCTTCCAAATCAACTACCATTTCGTTCAAGAAGTTTAATGGTAAGGATTTCCCTACATGGCAAACAAAGATGCGTCTTGTACTTATGAAAGATGGAGTGTGGAATGTTGTGCGTGGCGAGGAGAAAAAGCCACAATCAGATGAAAAGAAAATTGCACATTGGGAGAAATGACAAAGGTCTTTCTCTCATTGGTTTGGGGTTGGGTTATGACATTATTCATCATTTTGATTTTGATTCCACTACTCACGACTTATGTGCTAAGTTTGAAGAATTGTTCGGCAACAAAATCATCAATTCAAAGGTATTCCTCAGACAAGAATTCTTCAAGCTGCAAATGAAGCATGAAGACTCTCTTCTTGCTCACTTGAATCATATGGAATCCCTTGTTACTCAGCTTGCTGCTCTGAAGGCCCCTGTAGGGGAAGATGATCAATCCTCTCGAGCATTGAGGAAAATTCTAAGTACCGGGAGATCATACCAGCATTGCGTGTGACACAAATGGGTTATCATGATATGGTTGCTATGCTTATTGATCATGACAAATGGTATGCAGACACTCCGGACCTCCACTGTACTGTACTCCAAGGGCAAAGACAAAGGCAAATTCAAGCCTTTCAAATGCAATCACTGTGGGAAGCTTGGTCACACCAAGGATCACTGCTTCCTGAAGCTTGCCAAGCAACAACACAAGGATCATGTCAACTTGGTTGGGGCTGCAACAAGTGAAGACGAAGAAGAAGATGATACTTCGACACCGACTCATGCTCTTACTGCCGACATCATCAGAGATCTCTCTTTCTATTTAGAGGTCTATATACCTGATGATCGAGACTTTTGTTTCTAATCTATTATTCCTACAACTTGATGTATTTTGGGGTCCTCTGTCCTCGGTAGTCTCCCTAAAATTATATGTATTAATTGTTTGGTTTTTATTGAGTCTAAAGGTCCTCTGCCTTGGACAGTCCTCCTAAAAGATGTATTGGTTTTCCTATTTTGGTGTGTGGCTTCCTAACATGTCCTGTTATGAAGCCAAGGGGGGATGTACTATGGGAGCCATATGTATTGGTTTTGATAGGTCTCGTTATCAGGCCTGGCCGAGTTCCAGGATGTTGGTGTATTCTTAGACCTATGAGCTGGTTATGTAGCCATGCGATAACGTGAGCCTCTGAGCATGTTGAGTCTCAAGCCATGAGAGTGCTTGGATCAACCTTTGAACATGCTTAGACTTTAGCCTCTGAGGGTGCACAGTTTAATGACTGTCATTGTCATGTTCTATTCTTGGTTCCATTCCAGTAGTTTCTCACCTTGCCTTCATGGGGGGGTGTTGGAACATGAAGCGGAAGTGAATCTAAAATTAGTGTTCTAGGTAGTCTAGGTGTGGTTTTAGTGATCCTAACCCCCCTCATGGTGGCACCTTGGTAATTTGTGAATATTAGAGGGGTATTGAGGCCCCCTTGATGCACAGGTGACACGTGGATATAAAGGGAAAAATCCCATATACAATGGGATCATGAAGGGATCTTGGTATATATTGAGAAGGATAATAGATCCTCTTTCAGTCCCGCCGGCCTTTTGTTGGGGGCTGAAGGAGGCTATGCGTGGCTAGGAGGCGATGGCATGGGACCCCCTCGTACTCGGCGCAACCTATGACAGATTGCCATGTGGCAGTGGTGGACAGATTTTCCTACAAAAACAAAGGCAACAAAAGTCTAGTACTTGACCTCAAGATGATCGAAATACATAGCCTGATGCAAGAGTGGCTTTCCTATGAGATGCAAAGATATTTTGTATCTCTGTCTGCCAGGTCGTGTCTCTTAGCAGTGGGAGACGTGGTCTCCTTGATCTCTGTGTCCAGCGGGCCATGTCGATAGTGACCCCTTTGGTTAGATGATCTCCCCTTAGTATATTTGCAATGGGCTGGACCTCCATCGTGCATGCCCTGGTCTGTCTCTGCATCTCTAGTTGTGTCTCTCCACATTGTTGTCTCACCCCGCTTGCCCACTCAGCCCTCGTATCATCTATCTCCTCCTCAACTCTGCTATGTCCAAGGGCGAACTGAAAAGTGTAAAAATATGTAACCTATCGCTGGCCTCTTGCAAGGGCCATTGTCTCCTCCTCCTGAGGAGAGACCATCGGGCCAGATATCTTTGGGTACGGATCAGGAGACCCCCCCTGAGAGACTTGTTTATTGCAGTATGCTACTTTCCCCCGAGACAGTCTCGGTATGCCTCAGATGGACCAGGACAGTCACCTTTTGAGGATTTGTCAGCCGATGTATTGGAGTACTCACGCCGCGGAGAGGTCATCCTTTTAGGAGACTTCAACGCGAGGACATCAGACAGACAGGCAGAGATTTTGGACTTTGCTGAGGATCCAGTCTTAGTTCCAGCTACCCCAGATGAGAGTTTTCCACGCTTATCTTCAGATAGAGGGGTAGAGGTGACAGATCAGGGACATCGCCTATTGGAGCTTCTCTCATCGCACGGCATGGTCATTTATAATGGACTTCGACAATGGCCGCATTCATCCACAGCCACATGTTTTCCCTTCGCGGGTGGTGGTACGAGCGTCATTGATTACGTCTTGGGTCCCCCGACTTTAATCCCTTTTGTACATAACCTCACAGTCGACCCTTTCATGCCTTCAGCCGATCATGCACGTCTGCACTTTATTCTTACCCAGATTCCTCATGCCCCCCCTTCTAGACATCATGAGCGTCAGCCATACTATGAGGTTCATTTTGACCACCAGGTTGATGATATTTATAGCCAGCACCTGAGTGGTCTTCTCCGTCCGCACCTTCTCGATGCCCTACCCTCCACACAGGATCGGTGGGACCTTGTACATACCTCCATCATCTCGGCAGCCCACAAGTCCTTCCCCGTCACTTGCCACACATCCAGTCCTCCACCAGTCGGTCTTGTGCCTTGTAATGGATGGTATGATGAGGAGTGTAAAGAACTCCGCAGGAAGCTTCGCCTTGAGACACAAGAGAAGTCTCCCCTCCTCATTGAGACCAAGAAGAGTTACAAGCGTTTGGTGCGACGCAAAAAGTGCCAATTTCTAGCCCGGAATGAGGAGGAGCTGAGAAGTTTACTTTTCAGCTGTGATTCCAAGGAATTCTGGAAGAAATTCCTTCGCTTGAAATCTCAAACTCCTCTTACAGACCCGCAGGTTTGGCTTGCCTATACTTCCACTTTATATGATATTCCAGACCAGCCACAGATCGACTTATCCCATGTGCCTAGACCCACCTCCTCTGCCTTATTCTCATCCAATAGTGTCCGAGCAGCAGCTCATCGTTTGAAGACTGGGAGAGCTAAGGACCATGATGGATTGCAAGCGGAGTATGTAATCCATGGGATTGATGCCTTAGCTACAGTCCTCTCCCGTCTTTTTAACGAGTCCATTTGTACAGGTCTTCCACCTAGTTGGCTAGAAAATACCATAGTACCCATACACAAGTCGGGATCCTTTGGAGGCGTCGAACTACAGGACCATTATGATTGGCCATGTCATGGCCAAGATTTATGCGACCATTCTAGAAGGACATATAAATGACCACGCCGAGGCGACAGGCATGAGAGCTAGAGGGCAGGCAGGATTTCGTGCAGAGCACTCGACTCTAGATCATATCTTCACACTCAGGGCTTTGATTGAGGAGGCGAAGTCACGTAAGCAACGGCTCTATTGTTGCTTCGTGGACTTCAGAAAGGCATTTGACACTGTGCCGCGTTTCAGACTCTTCCAGCAACTTCGTGACTGGGATTCAATGGGGAGATTCAATGGGCGATCATGGCCTTGTATGAGAGAGTCACAGGTAGAGTCAGGACACGGGCGGGGCTGTCGGGGGAAGTACGCAGTACGATAGGGGTGAAGCAGGGGTGTCCTTTGTCTCCGACACTCTTTGGTCTCTATATCGATGACTCTATGTACATACAGACGATGGGTGGTACAGGTTCTTTACTGGCAGGATCCACGATACCGATTCTCCTCTATGCAGATGACGTGGTTCTTATTTCTTCCTCCCAGCAGGGTTTACAGGCACATCTCCATGCACTCCACAGCTTTTGTCAGGACAGAGGGTTGTCTGTAAACCTTGGGAAGACCAAAGTCATGGTCTTCAACACGTCATACCAGGTTTATAGGAGAGGCGAGTTCTCTTTCACATTTGATGGGCAGGAGGTGGAGCTAGTTAGGGAGTATACATATTTGGGTGCCACATTTAGAGGTCCAGTCTTCACCATGACGCATGCAGCACGAGATAGGATCAGTAGAGGGTATGCCACCTTGGCTCTTTTCGAGAGGCAGTGTGCACAGTCACATTTTCAGCATCCCGACACGAAGTCCTTACTTTTCGATACGCTGGTGAGACCTGCAGTCATGTATGCTAGCCCCTTTTGGGCAGGAGATCTCAGGGTTGCAGATTGGAGACGAGTAGAGAGGTTACAGATCATCATGTTCTCCAGATTGATCAGAGCAAAGCCCACGGTACCGCATCAGATTACGTTCGCAGAGTTCGGAGCTACACCCCTAGCGCTAGATGCAGCATTTCAGTCAGTTACATACTTGCATAGGATCAGGGCGCTCGGAGACTCAGCAGCAGGCAGAGCACGATTACCGTGGCTAGCACTGACATCCTCGCAGATGTTAGCGGAGAGAGGTCATACTTTTTGTTGGTACCACACACTCTCCACATGGCTCACCTCGCTGGGCTTGGATATGGATAGGCTGCCACCATTTCGATACAGCATAGATGCCCCTCGCCTCCCTCTCACTCGACATGAGCTCAGCCAGGTTATCAGGGCAGATTTGTTGCAGCTACACACGTTTCGCACTTGGGTTCATCCCACGGAGCTTCCTACGAAGATGGCCACATATCGTGACCATTTTCTCAGGATTTCAGAGGATGGCTTCATCATATCCCCAGGATATATCGGCGTTCATATGTCGCACTCACTCAGGATTGCCTTGGGCTAGCTCAGGGTATCTTCCCACAGATTAGACGTTGAGGCCGGCAGGACGCATCGTACAGCTACCGGACATAGACCCAGGCGAGAGACTAGGATATGCCCTTGTTGCACTATGGGGGAGGTGGAGACTGAGGAGCACTTTGTTTGCAGATGCCCTTTATATTATGAGATCCGTGGCAAATTTCACTGTTTATTTGGGCACGGATTTGGACCTCTCTCTCGGATTATGGAGTATGAGGATCAGTATTGCTTAGCGTTGTTCATCAGGGAGATCACCAGATATAGAGAGAGATTCCTCAGAGAGCACCGTCGCATCCCTGCCAGAGACCTGGTTATTCATGAGGAGCAGGACGAGGCGCAGGACCATGAGCACAGAGATAGCCCATCTTGCCAGAGAGCACCGATGGTTCCACCCCGAGGATGTACATATGACATGATCCGGCAGCACCGTAGGATGATCTTACACAGAGGCCGTACCCGTCGCTTTATTTCTAGACGACGGAGGATGATGGCAGATTTTCGGAGGAGATTGCTCCATGGAGACTTGGCACCGCCAGCAGCCCATTTGACACTTGCCCAGATCTTCACACTCATGGCAGGAGGCATGGTCGATGGCCATGACTTCCATCATTTCTTTGGATCACAGACCCCTTAGGGAAGACGATGTTCCTCATATTTCATATTTTACATTTTGTATCTAGGCATTTTGGTACTCTATTTCATTTCATCTTGTATCTAGGATTTTTGTAGCCATTTTTGGCATCTTAGCGGTATTACGATGAGGCCACCTATTTGGCGCATCGTTGATGATGTATTTTCCTTTCGGATGATTTTGTGTCCCATAGGCCATGTATGGCCTTCCGTGGACCTTTAATAAAATTTCTTTCTTTCTTTCTTTCTTTCTGTAGGGATGAAACTCTGTGTCTAATAGCTCTCTCCTGAGAGATGACAGCTTGTCGCCTATGGTCTGATACAAAGTGGAAGTGACCACTAATGACCTATCCAATGAGATTGTCATCAAAGCTGATCTAAACCTCTCCAAGTTCTGAATTGTGCCCTATGGGAAAGCTCTTGCCTCATCTGCAAAGTCCAAATCAAATGCAATGGAAGACATAAGCCTCTTTATTTGGTCTCATGATGCACATTGGAAGTGTCATGTTCCCTCTAGTATCTATAAGATTTACATCAAATAAACTAGAAGACATGAGCTTCTTCATCTAGTCTCTGATGCACAAAGGGAGTGTCCTGTGCCTTTGCTAGAAAGAGACCAATGTATGGGTTGAGGGACAACCTTCTGAATGAAATATGTCTCTTCTCCTTTTATGGATCCAATGTTGCTCTTTTAAAATGCACAATTGGTCAGCACATCCTATAAGACGAGCTGAATCATTCTTGTGGTGGATAACTTTGTGTGGCACGGTCCTTGTGTCCACAAGCCCCTACAAAATTCAAGGTCAAATCATGTCAAATGAGCAAATAAAAGTGTTGAAAAAGGCAATGGTCCTGTTGCTGTTGGGAACTTTCCCAAAAGCCAAGCAGTAAGATACTCTCGGTCTCCTGACTTGTGAATGGCTCACCAGCCTATCACACATATCATTCTGACTAGCTCCATTATGTGTTCCCACAAGCTCCTGGATACGTCTCTTATCTATGAGGTAGGATGTACTTTGTAGTCTTATGTCTCCCTTCACCCTTTTTTTTTTGCTCGATGCCAACCTGTTCTTTGCCACCCCACCCAACGTTGGCTTGGGAGCCTCGTTCTCAGTTTTGAAATGGTCCGCTTTTCTTGTCCATTTTACCCTCATCCACATTTTGGCCCCTAACCAACCTCCCAATCATGTCCACCTGCCTTGCTGGTCCCATATTCAATCTCTGAATCCCGTACATCCCCTCCCATTCTCCTGTCCTCACCCCCTAAATTTCTTTGCATGCCTCAATAATTCGGCTGTATAGGAGGGTTACTCTTTTCGTGTCAAGACTTCTCTCCCATCTGCTTCTAATTGTGGAAAAAGGGAGGGAAAGATTCATGATGTGTGATCTTGCTAATGTGCTCCCTTCTCGAATGTGAATACATCCAAGCATCATTGATTAAAATATCTACTGAAGGGAGACATAGGGATAAAGATTTCTTGAAAGAGGTGGAACCTTTTTCTAATTTCATAGTAAGCCAGGATTAAGCCAGGATCTAAAGGTCCAACGATCCTACATTTTGACCTCATGAATTTCCTATATGGGGTGCAACCTTTGCTCCCTTGGAATTCCTGTCTCAATCTACAGTTGACTTAATGAGACCCCGAGCTTGTCAACAAAAATTTCGAAGGCAAGGGACATCTAGATTTGTATATCTGGATGAACCCATCCTTTGTGATCTACAAGAAGTTGTATTTGTAAACGTGACTCTTTCACATCGATAAATGTTTTTGCCTTAACGCCCCCCCCTCCCCCCCCCCCCTCCCTCTCTTTCTTTTCACTTCCTTGCATTCTGATTTCTTCTTCTGGTGTTTGTTGGGGGTCTTTGCAAACCATCGGTGCTATGTAATGCTATCCAAAAACCCTTGGGATCTAGTTAGAAACCTTAGAAACTGTTATTTGCTGATTATGGGTTCTCTTTCTGGTTAATGTTTTCATGGCTCCCGTATATCTAGTTGAGCTCACTGTTCTTCTAAAAGTACTTTCCGAGAGTTGTTTGTTAGCTGCTGCTTGTCATGAGAATTGCAAAATCCAAAACTTGTACATCTAGAACTTATTTATTTATCGCAAACGTTTTGTGTGACCAAGGGGAAGGTACATATAGCCTTCACTGCATGAGAACTAAAAGCTCACTTTTTTTGGGGGGGTGAGCACATTACAGCAATAGATGAAGATCTAGACAATGATACTGATGGAGAAGGAGACAACGATACAAGATTAAGTGAACCGATGTATTTTCAGACTCCGAATCAGGTTTGCATAATTTTTTATAATATTTGCCTTCTCTTTCATTGGCACATAGGGCACTTGAACATGTTATTGTTGGAATATGTGGTTGCAAATTTGTGATTTTGAATAGCATGACCAGTTCATGAAATATAAAGATTACCAAAAAATATTCGATGCTTTCAAAAGGATGGAATCAGGTGCAGCTCATGCCCCCATTGTATTTCGTGCATAACAAACAGCAAACATCACATTTGAAAAAATCTAGAAGGGAAACATGCAGAAATATTGAAATTGTTGTCTAGTGGGAGGACAGACCAAAGATGAATGTCAAATGACACTTGAAATAATGATATGGCCATGCCACTCCACGTGGTGAGCACTGAGATATGATAATGCAAAAAGTAAGGCAGCTGACTTAATCTGAGTGGTAGCAAGAAATAATGACCCATGACTAGAAAGTTTAACTATTGAGGAGAGGTCTCTTGAATGTTTTATGTGTCTGTGATAGCTGCAAAACTTATCAATGCTTTTATGTTGAGTGGATTGGAAAGTTTATTGCTTACCTAGAGGAGATAAGTTGGGAGGTTTGTGTAGAAAATTTCATGGATTGTTCATAAACCTGATTGTTATGTCGCTTCATTACTAGAACATGGGGCACTTTGGAGATAGGATTCCTCTCCCAAAGGCAAAATAATAAAGAGGTAGGGGGAGAGTAAACATGTATGGAGTGGGCCTTCACAAATGGACGGTCGTGCTTGGCCACGGGGCACTCTCAGTGCTACTTTTTTATGTGTGAGTGAACATCGTACTTGTTGTATTACATGACTGTCTACATCATGGAATGATGGGGACTCCAGACATCTTGCATCTCAAGGCCTAGTCAGGGCAATTGTTACTACTATAAGACATAGCTTGGGTCATGCTTTGTTCAAGACAGTTTCATGATCATTTTGGCATAGGAAGCGTTGCAGTTTTAAAAATAAAATAAAGTCTTGCAGTTAAACTACATGTTTGTTGCTGTGATAGTTACTATCCTTAATGATACTTGAAGTGGGAGGGTGTTGTTATTAGTACAGGCTTTCTTCCATACCTTGCTATGTGCACATGATGTAGTATTCATCTTAAACTTGAAGAAGGCCTACATAGGGTATATGGGCTTTTGGCTAGAGCCGCAATTTGAAACTGAACCATTGGAGGGGCTCTCTTCTCTTCTTTGAGTCTATTGCAAGGTTGAGATGGCATTTCTTGCCTCAACCTTGGTTGTTTTCCACCTCTTTATGAGGGGTGATTTTGTTATGCATTGCATGACGTATTTCCACTTTGAGCTTGCTCTTGCGGGTTTTATTCATACTTAATTGAAGTCTTTTTTTTGGGGGGGAAAAAAAAAGCTGAACCGTTGGAAAATGAAGCTCATCTTCTTCAATACTAATGAAAGTCAATTCCAATTTTGACAAGAGAGCAAGTTGGCATTAGAGGTTGTACATGCCAGTTTTATGGCCGTTGTTTCTACGATGGAGGTGTTTTGCTTCTCTTCGAGAGCTCTCGTAAACAGACATAAATCCTATGAGATTCGGGTAAGTGATTCACTCCATCCTTAGTGGAGCCTACAAATGGATTTCATGTAGGTTCCTAGAGGGACGACAATGACATACGTGGATGGCATCCCGGTCCTCATGAGTTGGGCCTTAGTGAGTTGGAACATGCACGGGCTCCATGACCGTGCTTGTAGTCAACCACAATACTTGATCCTTTGGCAAGAGCTGAAGAGGGCAATGGTAGGGTGGGCAGTGGACATCCTTTTGATTCAGGAGCATATGTTTTCAGCATCAGACACTAGGCGGTGACACCACCTCCTCCTAGGGAGAGGCCTAGAGGTGTGGTTCCCCGCAGTAGGACGGAGCGGAGGGGTCTGCATCTCGTTCTCACAGACAGTAGCTCTAGAGGTTTATGATCAGGGCGAGCTTATCCCAGAACGGGCGGTTTGGATGGGAGAGTCTAGGACTGGGATCTTGAACGTGTATGCCCAAGCGTATAGACGGCACTATCCGGCCTTTTGGAGGAGGCTGATAGAGTGTCTTCTGGATGTAGACTTCTAGATTGTTGGAGGGGACTTCAACAGCCTGGAGTTTGGGGAGGACAAGTAGGGCAGTGCCTCCTCCTCTGAGATGCCAGTAATAGCAGAGCGGAGCACCTAGGAACAGTTAATTTTCATGATCAGTGGCAGAGACCCGTGGCGAGAGCCAGAGCTCAGTAGGATACCTGGCAGCCTCCTCTTCTCTTTCGGATAGAAGAGACATGATGGATTGCTTGAGAGGCTAGACCGCTAATACGTTGGGGAGTGGGCACTACACAGAGATGGCTCTACCAGGATTCTGTGAGGCACCACGATGTTAGACCACTCTCTAGCATTACTCCACTTAGAGCAGTCCCACCGAGGTCTTCCCCAAAAGGGGGTCCACATTCCAGAGGACCTCCTGCAGGACGAGGAGATTCAGCATGTCATGGCAGAGATTTGGTAGCAGCCAAAGACGGCACCTTGCGAGGGCTGGGCTTCGTGGGTGGCCGATGCGATCCAGAGGAGCAGTGAGGAGTTGCAGGCTCACACCCTTAGGCAGATGAGGGCTCTTCAGGAGCGCTAGCGGACACTGCGGAGAGACCTCGCCTCCATATAGAGGCTCAGGGTGTTACAGACTCTTAACTAACTAATGATAATCACGGGAGCTAGCACCATAACTTTCCACCCAGCCAACCTTGTTGGAGCGTGAGAGTACACAAATTCCCTCCCATAACTTTCCACCCAGCCAACCTTGCTGGAGCGTGAGAGTACACACAGAGAAAATCAAAATCTGAAAACATACGTGAAGGTTCCTTCTCATTCTCTCACTAACTCCAACAAGCCCCATCTCCCTAGATGGATCTAGATGCCACATGCCATCATGATAGGGCCTTTCCTAATGCATCTTTTTTTTTAACCCCTCACTTGGGATACTTTGAAATCCTTTGCTCCTAGGCACATTTCTTGCATTAGGCCCTTAGCCTTAAATCCACCTAGTCTGGTGCTATCATCCCTCACCTAGGACCTTGACATTAATTCCCTCCCGATCATTTACATGAAGTGCAAACACATATATTACTAACATAGATCCTTAAGGGAAATGTCGACTGATTCTTTCGAGGTCATGTGTAAAGACTATCTACAACTATCTATTCCTATTGCAGATCACGGGAGCAGCACCATGAATATCCTCTCAGCCAAATCCTGCTGAAGCTGACGAGCAGACAGAGAAATTCCGATCAAAAAAACCATACGTGAAATCCTTCTCTTCTCTCTTTAGCCTCAACAAGCCCCAACTCCCTAGATAGATCTAGATGCCACATGTCGTCCATATAGGGCCTTCCTAATGCAACATTTCACCCCTCTCTTGGGATGCATTAAATCCTTTGCCCCTAGGCACAATCTTTGCATTAGGCCCTTGGCCTTAGATCTACCTAGTCTGTTGCTATCAGCCCTCACCTAGGACCTTGACATTAACTCCCTCCCGATCATTTACATGAAGCGCAAACAAATATATTACAAAGATAGATCCTTTAAGGGAAATGTCGACTGATCCTTTCAAGGTCATGCTACCTCGGCTAGAGCGTAACATTCCTTCCCTCTTCAGACATCAGCATCCTCGATGATAAAATCTGGGAACACTCTCCGCAACTGATATACGGATTCCCAGGTAGCATCGGATAGAGGCTGACCATGCCATGCAACCAACACCGTGGGTATCTTCCGATTTCGTATTTGCATTGTTCCTCGGTCCAGGATTCTTGTTGGTTTGTGCCGCGCATTATCCTCTATCTCCTGAAACAAAACCACACCTTCGATTAGTGAGTCACCTGTATGTAAAAATTTCTTTAAGCGCGACACATGAAAAACCGGGTGCACCTTACACCCCTGTGGCAATTCTAATTTATAGGCTACCTTGCCTATTCTCTTTAGAATTAACCACGGCCCACAGTATCGAGGTGATAACTTAGCACACTCTCCTGAAGTCAACGACTTCAAGTGCGAAGGAACTCTGAGAAAAACTTTTTCTCCTTCCTTAAATACTCTTATAGACCGGTTTTCATCCGCATACACCTTGGCTCTATCCATAGCCTGGCGGATATTAGCTCTCGCAAGTGCTAGCATCTCCCGCATCTGAACTACAAAGTTCGCAGCACTAGGCACTTTCTGAGGTACTCGAACTATAGTTGGATTTGCTGGTCTATAACCATAGTTCAGCTCAAACGGACTGAACCTGGTAGAGGAATGTTTTCTATCATTGTAGGCAAACTCCAACAATGGCAACCACTTGTCCCACGTATGTTGCCTCAATGACAGATATGCTCTCAGCATATCCTCTAAAGTCTGGTTGACTCTCTCCGTCTGACCATCTGTCTCAGGATGATCCCCACTACTCATTCCCAACTCAGTCCTCAGTGTCTCAAATACCGCTCTCCAAAAATGACCGGTAAATCTGACATCTCTGTCTGACACTATGGATCTAGGTAATCCATGTAGACAAAATATATGTCTAATGAACAAATCCGCCACTTGCGGGGCACTAACAGACTCTCTAGTCGGAATGAAGTGAGCCATCTTGGTTAGACAATCAACCACCACAAGGATAGAATCATACCCTCCTTGTGTCGTAGGCAGCCCTACAATAAAGTCCATGGAAATGCTCTCCCACTTACTTAGTGGTATCTCCAAGGGCTGTAAAAGTCCGGGTGGCTTCACCCGCTCGCCCTTGCTTACCTGACACGAGAAACACCGTGTCACATATTCATGAATATGCTTTTTCATCTTTGGCCAAAAGAAATCTCGCTTCACGAGATCATATGTCTTCTTAACTCCTGGGTGTCCCGCACACGGGCTATCATGGCACTGTCGAATGACTCTCTGCCTGAGATCATTCTGACTAGGTACTACAACCTTGCCATTTCTTTCTAGCATACCATCCCTTATGGTATATCTTGCATAAGTTTGGCCTTTTCTGGATGCCAAGTCATCCTTTTCATTTTCCCCGAGTTTTAACACATGAGCTTTAGGCCATAAGCTCTGGACAAACTCGTCCACTTTTTGAGTTTCTCTAATCTTGGTCATCAGAGCACTCTCTAATACCGTGAAACTCAGGTTGTGCATAATGCGAGACAATGCATCAACAACCTTATTATCTTTTCCTCTTCGGTACCGAATCGTTAAATTAAACTTCTGCATGAGCTCTGCCCACCTAGCTTGGCGGCCCCTCAAGTCAGGTTGTTTACAAAAATGTTTCAGAGTATCATGATCCACATCCACATAAAACTCTGAACCATACAAATAATGCCTCCATGTTTTCAAAGCATGGATAACAGCATACAACTCCAATTCATGAGTTGGCCAATTCCTTTGAGAGGGAGAAAGCTTCTTGCTTTCAAAGGCTACTGGCCTTCCCTCTTGAAGGAGAACTGCTCCTACCGCAATGCCACTTGCATCGGTTTCTAGGAACAACGGTTTGTGGGGATCAACTATTTTTAACACCGGTGCTGTGACCACAGCTTGTTTTATGGTGTTAAAACTTTCTTGTTGATTCTGTCTCCAAATAAAAGGTACTTTATATGAGGTCAGATCAGTCAATGGCGATACTATTCCGGAATATTCTTTGATATGCCCTCTATAAAACTGGACAAATCCGTAAAACTCATATTGTGCATAATGCGAGACAATGCATCAGCAACCTTATTATCCTTCTCTCTTCGGTACCGAATCGTCAAATTAAACTCCTGCATGGGCTCTGCCCACCTAGCTTGGCGGCCCCTCAAGTCAGGTTGTTTACAAAAATGTTTCAGAGTATCATGATCCACATCCACATAAAACTCTGAACCAGATAGATAATGCCTCCATGTTTTCAAAGCATGGATAACAGCATACGACTCCAATTCATGAGTTGGCCAATTTCGCTGAGAGGGAGAAAGCTTCTTGCTTTCAAAGGCTACTGGCCCTCCCTCTTGAAGAAGAACCGCTCCTACCGCAATGCCACTTGCATCGGTTTCTAGGAAAAACGATTTCTGGGGATCAACTATTTTTAACACCGGTCCTAAACCACAACTTGTTTCACGGCGTTAAAACTTTCTTGTTGATTTTGTCGCCATATAAAAGGTACTTTATCTGAGGTCAGATCAGTCAATGGCGATACTATTTCGGAATATCCTTTGATATGCCCTCTATAAAACTGGACAAATCCCAAGAATGATCGCAACGCGGTCAGACTCTCTGAGGGATTGGCCAAGTCAGTATCACAGCCACTTTCTTCGGATCCATTTCTACCCCCTGTGGAGTAATTATGAACCCTAAATATTCAAGCCTAACCATACACAGTATAGTTTTCTTTTTATTTACATAAAGACTGGCTTTCCTCAAAGTACTGAACACTACTCTTAAGTGTTCACGATGCTCAGTAATACTTTTACTGAAAATCAGGATATCGTCAATAAAATGTACTACGAACTTTCCGATATACGGACGTAGTAAATCGTTCATAAGCATGACGAATGTAGCCGGAGCATTGGTAAGTCCAAAGGGCATTACCAAAACCTCATAGTGACCAAACTTGCTCCTGAAAGCGATTTTATGCACATCCTCGGCTCTAATCGGGATCTGATGGTGGCCGCACTTAAGATCTATCTTGCTGAAAATCACGGCTCCATGTAATGCATCTAGCAAATCATCAATTCGAGCCATCGGATACCTGTTCTTAGCAGTGATATTATTCAATCCTCTGTAATCTATACAGAGGCGAAACGTATCATCCTTTTTCTTCTTTAATATCACTGGCGAAGCAAAAGGTGAGAAACTTAGTTGAATCTGCCCCAACTTGAGGTATTCTTCAAGTTGTCTAC
The DNA here is from genome assembly GCF_047967505.1 of Dipteris shenzhenensis. NCBI lineage: Eukaryota > Viridiplantae > Streptophyta > Polypodiopsida > Gleicheniales > Dipteridaceae > Dipteris > Dipteris shenzhenensis. Next base: position 4,351,650 of record NC_141617.1, on the reverse strand, counting down.
GCACCTCCGCCTCTTCAGTAAAACTCATTCTATAGGGAGGTCTATTTATAGGTTCTGCCCCTGGGATCAACTCAATCTTATGCTGAACATTCCGCTCTAGAGGTAACCCATAAGGTAGTTCATCCCTAAAACATTCAGAGAACTCCTCTGTTATAAGATTAGCCAGCTTGGCCATCTCACCACTTTGCGTAACATCAGTGCTAGCCGAAGAATCATCAACCGGCTCTACCGATGCTGTGCAAAGGAATAAAAACTCTACTTGAGCTTTTCGGATTTCCATCACGGAAACCAACGGTCCCTGAGGTATATCTTTTTCACCTTGCAAGACATAAAGCACACCATTCATCTTGAATTGATATACGTGCTTTTTCCAATCAATGGTTGGATTCTTCCTAGAATGCCACGCCATACCCAGGGCTATATCTGCATGAGCAAGCTTGGTCATTTCAAAATCAAGCTTCTCAGCATAGTCCTGTTTGAGGGGAGGGGTTCCTATCCTTCCGGAGGTGTTACCGGAGGCCAAAGGCCACTGGTGTGAGAAGCATGAGTTGTGCAATGCTCTAATGCAATGGATCGTGCAGAGCGCACCGTGCAGTAGTGTGCGAGTGTCGTATGCTATACTGCAGTGAACGACGACGTAAGAGTGCACTATGCTAAGTGACAATCACCGGTGAACTCCACAACATAAGCAAAATAAGAAAATCCTACACTGGTGAACAATCCCCATATCCGGAAGAGACAAGAGAGATGAGAAAGTGACCGAATTGGCCAATGTACATATCACTGGACGTATCCCCAGGTCACAAGTCGCAAGTCACAAGAAAACACAAGTCGCAAATCACCAGAATACACAGGTCTATCCCCATAGTAGACAAAGGGTACACACAAATCTCTCACATTCGCTCCTTGGCGAGCTCGTAGCTCTAGCCTCTATCTCTCCTCACTCTCCTCCTTTCGCTCCCGTGCCGAATGCCGAATGCTGAATGCCGCCCCTTTCTCTCTCCCTTCTCCTTCATCTTCATCCCCCGCCTTGGAGGGTCCCTTCTTCGCTGAGAATCTCCCCTCTTTCTTCCCATTGGTCATCCTCTTATCTCCTTAGCTGTTGAGGATAGCCGTTGCGCCGCTGGCTCTCTTGATGGCTTCAGCGACTTCCTGACTCCCTGACTTGCCAGCCTGATGGTATAAATTCTCCATGTGCAGGTGAGCTGGTTCACCGCACCTCTTGATGGCTTCGGCGACTTTCTGACTCCCTGACTCGCTGGCCCGATGGTGTAAATTCTCCATGTGCAGATGAGTTGGTTCACCGCACCACTGCACCACTGTATCACTGAACCACTGTGTAATATAAATACTCCTGACTGCTCCATGTGCTAAGCTCACTCTCCGTGTGCGCAGCTCTTGATGACCTGTGGTTGACATGTGTCGACCTGTGGTTGACCTGTGTCGACCTGTGGTTGACAGCCTCGGACAGTACTCCTGGATGAACCCGTGTGATCGCGTGGCTAACTTGTGTTGACACATGGTCAACATGTGGTCAACAGATGTCGTCATGTGGTCAACGCCTGTCGACAGGTGGTCGTGTGATAAGGTAACAGTTTCCCCCGCCACTATCATTCACCGTCCCGGTGAATAGAAAGGTTGGACGAATCCGTCAAAGAAAAATAAAGATGAACTTTCAAACCATGGATAGGGTGATGGAGTGGGAAAAGGAAAGAGTACAGACCATGTGGTTGGCCGTGGGAGTAATCCAAGATTTGTATTAAGTGGAGATGTGAAAAATAAACTGCTGTATTACAAGGGACAGCATGGAAAATTGCAAAAAAAACTGAGTACAAGTTGAGGTAAAACACTGATATTTACAGTGAGGGCCAAACAGCTTGGCAAAATCTAACAGTGCAAAAAAAAAAACCCAAACACCAACAGCCATGTATCAACTCTTCTATGAGATTACAGAGGGTGGTAAAGCTGCAGCCTGTTCCTCTGCCTTCTCCTCGTCCGCCTTCGTATTTGCCTCTGTGGCTTTTTGCGCATCCCTTTGCTCTGGCTCAGTCATAGGTATCTGTGGATGGGGTGCTTCCTCCTCACACTCAAGCGTGTCCATCACATTTCTCAGATTGTCATACTTGTCTTTATATCGGTGGTATCGCCGGTAGTAATGATCCTTTTGCTCTTGCAAGGTGGACTGGGAAGTCTGGAGGGTGGCCAACTGCATCCGAAGAGCTGTGAATTCTTCCTCCATGGATGCACGCTTCGTTTCCAATTCAGCCACTCTGGATTCTGATTTTTCTTTGGCAATCTCAGAGGAAGACAAAGACTCTTTTAACTTGATAATCTCCTGGTGAAATCTGGTCACCTCCGTGACATGCTGGCTGTGCAAAGTTGCCAGAGCTGCAGCATGTTGGCTGCGTAAAGATGTCATTGCTGCTTCCCATTCCTGCCTGTGATTATGGTGGCGATCCTCAAGGGCAGCCTTCTGAATATTCCAAGCGATGTCACGCTCATGTATTGCTGAGTCCTTCTCTTTCTGCCACCTTTCCTCCTGTTGTCGAAGTGTCACGCTAGTGGCGCGCTGCTGGGCTGCCTGAGCTCTCTCGAATTCTAACTTTAAATGTTGCTGTTGAGAGAGGAGCTTATGAGCATAACCTGTGGAATTGAAGACCGCTGTCCCAAGCTGCGTGAAGGTGTCATCCATGATACGCTGAGCAAGATGCAGGGACCTTTTCATCCACGCATACCTGTCGCTGTAATTCATCCTGTCCGCCAAATTAATGACGTCCCCCAATTCCTCAAACATGTCAGGAAGAGCTCCCTCTTCCTCGGTTGACAGGTTTCCTGTAGGTGCCAATTTGTCCAAGTGCACAAAACATGTCGGGGCCCTGGAGATCTTTTTGTTCTGTGCGAGGCAGTCCTGCAAGGGAATGGTGAAGATTTGAGTGAGATCCTCCTCTTCCCCACATACTGGTGAGCGTTTTTTGTGAAGGACAGATAGTAGTTGGCTGTAATCTTCATTCTGTTTTTCCACCAGGGAAATATTTGAAAGAGGTGGGCCCGATGAAGCAGCTATGTAAGCTGTGAACATATCATTCTCATGAAGGGGTGGGCAATCCACAGATTTGGGCAGAATCCCTCCCTCAAATACCTCCTCTGAGGCTGAAGTGGCCGATGGAGCATCTCCGCGAGAGGGGCTCCCACTCCCGTCTCTAGTCCTGTCTCTGCCTGGGGAGGCTGAAATGTGAAGTACACCCTGGGATGACATCTCCTGAGAAAGCCCATGGGAGTGGGAGTCGGGTCCCAGGCTAAGGTTCAGGTCCAATACCTGGTCCAAAACATGGTCAGAGGTCGCCTGAACTGTGGTGATGACTGCATCGGTGAAAGTGGTAGGGGGTGAAGACGAAACAGCTGTAGTCCTGCGTAACAATACACCTGTCGAGGAAGTCCCGGGTACAATAGTCGTCGTCACGGGTACAACAGGAGGTGTACCTGGTGCAATTCCTGGAGAAGCCTGGACAAGTGTGACTGATGGAGAGGCAAGTCCTGGCACGGGCACGACTGATGGAGATACAAGACATGTCACTGGTGGCAACCCTGTGGCACCGGTAACAGAATATACTGAAGAAGCTCCGGTGCAGACTTCATGAGGTGGCGCTCGGCGAGGTGTCCTCCTGAGCGAAAGAGGAGAAGAGGCAGTCCCGGGAGAAGGAACACTAGAAGTGACAGTAAACGTTGTGGAAAAGGGGGTGATAGAAGGGGAGAGAGATGATGAAGGGAGGCGACCTGTGACAATGGAAGGAGGGTTGGCCTTCCACTGATGAAGTAAGAAGGTGAGGTGGGGCCCACAAGTATAGGTATATGTGCCCCGACGCTTGCGAACTGTGTTACGAAAGGCAGAGTAGAAGAGTGAGGCAAAATCATAGGGAGTGACCGAGAGAATGGAGTCTAAGGCAGAATGGATCGCCTTGGTGATGAAGAAGTGACCTGGGGCAGAGTAGAAGTGTGTGAACAAATACCTCGCTAGAAGCGCCTCTCGGCTGTTACCCTCGAGAACTTTCTTGCACTCATGTCCTCTGCGATGAGTTTTACACGTAGACAAGAAGGACAGGAATGTGGGTGAGCCGGTGTGAGGTGGCAAAAAGGGAAGTGTGGGAAGACGGAGATATGTGGATACGAGACTAGGAGTGAACATGTGACGGAAATTCAAGAATCCGAATGTGTATGTTGCAAAGTCATAAGACTGAATGAACGCAGTACACATTTGGACATCCACCGGGGGAAGTGTGACATCATCAAACTCCACGAGAGACATGCGGGCTATCTCATCAGGTGACAAGATGCTAGACAGCTTGAGTGTGGGATCAAGGAAAGGTTTGAAAACCACCCGAATGATCGAGGAGGATGAAGCTGGGGGTGGAAGATCACAAGCCGTACTTTGTGGGGCCAAATCACCGTCACCGTTACTGTGACCACTGTGCCCACTGGATGCCTTGGATGGTGTTTTGATTGTACCTGTGGGGGGCAGATAGTCAGAGCCTCCATGATCTGAATCAGAGGAACTCGAAAAGGGGGATAGCTCCTCATCCGATATGATAGTGATCCTGTCGGAGGGAGGTGAATCTGCAACTGCTCGAGGTCGTTTCGAAGTGCTTTGTGGTGTAGACCTGGCACCCAGGTCATCAGTGGTGCGCTTGCCAAGTGATGCCATGGAAGATGGGCCCGATCCTGTCGTGTGGCCTGCTCGAGCCCGATGGAAGTCAACGAATAAAGTATCGGGGGGTAATCTGGGTTTGAACTTGTGGCGAGAGGCACGGATAGGCATGAACGATGGCGTCCTACGAAGAGGAAATGAGTACAGAGGGGGTGTCGACGTCGAGGTCTGGAGAGGCAAGGAAGAAGGAGGAGGTGTAAAAGAGTACGGAGGGGGTGTCGATGTCGAGGTCTGGAGAGGCAAGGAAGAAGGAGGAGGTGTAAAAGAGTACGGAGGGGGTGTCGATGTCGAGGTCTGGAGAGGCAAGGAGGAAGGAGGAGGTGTTGAGGTCGAGGTTAAGCCTGGAATGCTACGAGAGAATACTTTAGCAGATCCACCAGTGCAGGCCCAGGCTTCGATGGAGAGGAAAAGAGTGAGGAAGGGGTGTCGGTGGAGAGGGAGAGTAAAAGGACGGATGTAGACTAGGTGGAGAGGGAGAGTAAAAGGACGGATGTAGACTAGGGGGGGAGGAGGGGGGCTGGAGCTAGGAGGGGAGAAGGGGAGATGCAGAGGGTGTAGGGAGGAGAAGGGGGGAGAGCTGCGCAGGAGAGGGGGACGTAGGCTGTGCGCAGGAGAAGGGGGGAAGGGCAGGTAGAGGGAGAGGAGGGAGGTGCTGCGCAGGAAGGAGGGGGAGAAGCAGGGTGGTGAGGATAGCAAGAGAGGGGGGCTGTTGCGCAGGGGGGAGGGGGCAGGTAGAGGGAGAGGAGGGAGGTGCTGCGCAGGAAGGAGGGGGAGAAGCAGGGTGAGGAGAGGAAAAGAGGGGGGGCTGTTTCGCAGGAGGGGAGAGGAGGGGTGGTGAGGAGAGGAAGAGAGGGGGAGCTGTTTCGCAGGAGGGGAGAGCAGGGGTGGTGAGGGGAGGAAGAGAGGGGGGCTGTTTCGCAGGAGGGGAGAGGAGGGGTGGTGAGGAGAGGAAGAGAGGGGGAGCTGTTTTGCAGGAGGGGAGAGGAGGGGTGGTGAGGAGAGGAAGAGAGAGGGGGGGGGGGCTGTTGCGCAGGAGGGGAGGGGAGGGGTGGTGAGGAGAGGAAGAGAGGAGGGCTGTGTCGCAGGAGGGGAGAGAAGCGGTGGTGAGGAGAGGAAGAGAGGGGGAGCTGGAGCTGTTGCGCAGGAGGGGAGGGGGCAGGTAGAGGGAGAGGAGGGGAGTGCTGCGCAGGGAGGAGGGGGAGAAGCAGGGTGGTGAGGAGAGGAAGAGAGGGGGGCTGGAGCTGTTGCGCAGGAGGGGAGGGGGCAGGTAGAGGGAGAGGAGGGAGGAGAGGGAGCTGCGTGGAGAGGGAGCGAGCTGGTTGCCAAGGAGAGGAGAGTTGGGAGGAGGATAGTTGGCCACCCAACTAGGGCGCTTGTGAATGGGGTATATAAAGGGTGGAGAAACCAATGGAGGGGAGAGAAAGCCAGAAAGCAAATCCGCCAAACTTAACCTTATCCACCAAAAATAGTATATCCACTAAATTGAGCATATTCGTCAAATTTAGCTTATTGCCAAATTTAGCATATCTGCCACATTTAGCTAAGTGCCAAAAATAGGTTGGACGTGCATCAGGATGATGGAAGATGGAAGAAAAAGAGATGAGTGTGACAAAGGTGGAAAGAGAAGACATTTGTAAGAGGGAGGTAAGGGTTTGGTCATAGGGTGGAAAGAGAAGGTGTTTGTAAGAGGGAGATGGAGAGTTGGTCACAGGGTGGAAAGAGAAGGTGTTTGTAAGAGAGAGGTAGAACTTGGACAGAGGGTGGAAAGAGAAGAGTTTTGTAAGAGAGAGGTAGAAGTTGGACATAGGGTGGAAAGAGAAGGTTTTTGTAAGAGAGAGGTAGGGAGTTGGACAGAGGGTGGAAAGAGAAGGTGTTTGTAAGAGAGAGGTAGGGAGTTGGACAGAGGGTGGAAAGAGAAGGTTTCTGTAAGAGAGAGGTAGGAGTTGGACATAGGGTGGAAAGAGAAGGTTTTTGTAAGAGAGAGGTAGGAGTTGGACAGAGGGTGGAAAGAGAAGGTTTCTGTAAGAGAGAGGTAGGAGTTGGACATAGGGTGGAAAGAGAAGGTGTTTGTAAGAGAGAGGTAGAACTTGGACAGAGGGTGGAAAGAGAAGAGTTTTGTAAGAGAGAGGTAGAAGTTGGGCATAGGGTGGAAAGAGAAGGTTTTTGTAAGAGAGAGGTAGGGAGTTGGACAGAGGGTGGAAAGAGAAGGTTTCTGTAAGAGAGAGGTAGGAGTTTGACATAGGGTGGAAAGAGAAGGTTTTTGTAAGAGAGAGGTAGGAGTTGGACAGAGGGTGGAAAGAGAAGGTTTCTGTAAGAGAGAGGTAGGAGTTGGACATAGGGTGGAAAGAGAAGGTTTTTGTAAGAGAGAGGTAGGAGTTGGACAGAGGGTGGAAAGAGAAGGTGTTTGTAAGAGAGAGGTAGAACTTGGACAGAGGGTGGAAAGAGAAGAGTTTTGTAAGAGAGAGGTAGGGAATGGACATAGGGTGGAAAGAGAAGGTTTTTGTAAGAGAGAGGTAGGGAGTTGGACAGAGGGTGGAAAGAGAAGGTGTTTGTAAGAGAGAGGTAGGAGTTGGAGAGAAGGTAGAAGGAGAAGGAGTTTGTAAAACAGGATGAAAAGGGGAGGCCGTAGTTAGAGAGAGAAAGTAACACAGAGTGAAAAAGGGAGGCCGCATTTTAAGGGTGGTCATTTAGAGAGAGATAGTGGTACGGGATGAAGAAAGGTGGTCACACTTAGAGAGAGAAAGTGGCTCGGGGTGAAAAATGGAGGGCTCACTTAGAGAGAGGTAGTGACACTCGGGTGGAAAGAGAAGGACCCATTTAGAGAGAAAAATTTGACGCCAAGGGGAGAGAGGAGGAGCCATGTAGAGAGAGAAAGTGACACTAGGGGCAGAGAAGAGGACCCTTGTAGAAAGAGAAAGTGGCCCTCACTCAGAGGGAGAAGATGTCACCAGGAAGGAGAAGGACTAGGAGGGTGTTTTCTCATTGATCATGGTACCTCTTGATGCGTGACCCATTCACCGGTGCAGGTAGGAGTCTGCCTTCCAAAGTGGCCAAGTAGACTCCACCACTTGGGATAAGCTTGGCAATGAAAAATGGACCTGTCCAACCACTCACAAACTTAGGTTTGTGTTTGAGAAACTTACTGGAATACAAGAGTACTAAATCTCCGACTTTGAAATTTCTTTTTCTGAGGTTCCGGTCATGCCAAGCTTTTTGTCGCTTCTGCCAAACTTCTTGAGCGAAAACTGCTTCACGTCGATGCTCTGCCAGTGCTTCCAAATCCCACAAGCGTTCCATTGTGCAGGCTTCGAAGTTGTCATTTTTGGCTGGAAGAATCCTGTGAGTGTCAAGATGAAACTCATAAGGCATAACGGCCTCCAGTCCATAGACCAGCTCGAAGGGTGAATACCCAGTACTCGCCTTGTAAGCCGTTCGATAGGCGAATAAAGCAGCTGGAAGTACGTCGTCCCAATCGGCTAGAGAGTTTAGGCAAAGTCGATGCACGATCCCGCACATTGTGCGATTTGAGCTCTCAGCTAGACCATTGGCACGTGGGTAATAAGGAGATGAAAATTTGTGAACTATTTGAAGCAGGTGAACTAGTGCAGCAATGGTGTCATTTAGGAAGTGAGACCCTCTATGACTTATCAACTCAACAGGACAACCAAACCGAGAGATGATCTGGTCATATAGAAATGTGGCTACTACCTGGGCTGTACAGTTCTTGACTGCCTTGGCTTCGACCCATTTGGTTCCATAGTCGGTGGCAAGCAGAGCATACTTGTTCCCTCGGCGTGTGGCAGGAGAGATGGGTCCAATGAAATCCAATCCCCAGCGATAGAAGGGAGGCACCGGAGTGAATGGTTTGAGAGGGAGGTACTCACGCCTCGTAGGCTTGGGGCCCGCTCGTTGACATGAATCACATCTGGTCACATGAACATGGCAGTCGCGGAAGAGCTTCGGCCACCAGAACCCTGCTCGCATGATCTTACGAGCAGTAGCATCTGAGGCCATATGCCCTCCACCTATGCCAGCATGTGCCTCTTTAAGAATGGATTGTGTCTCGTGTGGAAGCACACACCGTCTCAAGATCTGATCCTTCCCAAGCTTGTACAATTGACCTGCAATCAACTTAAAAGGAGCAGCTTGAAGGATCCGTTTGCGTTTCTCTGTTGGAGTTAATCCTGGAGGAAAGCCACCTGTAGACAAGAGGTGTACTATGTTGGCATACCATGGTGGGAAGCAGTCCACCGCAAATAGGCATTCATCAGGTAGTGCTGTTATCCCGAACAAGCCTGCATCGGGTAAGTCATCGGTGATACCACTGGCTGGTTCCCCGGAATGTAACCTGGACAAGTGGTCTGCAGGTTGATGCAGTCTCCCAGCCCTCACCACAATGTCGAATTCAAATTCTTGAAAGAGAAGAATCCATGTGCTTATCCGGCCACCAAGAGTAGGCTTATTCAATAAATACTTAAGAGCTTGATGATCAGTGATGATCACAAACTTGTTGCCCAAGAGGTAGTGACGATACTTGGTCATGGCATAAACCATGCCGAGGCCCTCCCTCTCTGTGGTACTGTAATTGCGTTCTGCTCCATTGAGTTGTCGACTCGCGAAGTAGATGGGCAAATCAATCTTAGTATCCTGGTTAGGTTGAGCCAGTATAGCACCTACTGCCCACCCACTAGCATCCACATGGACATGAAAAATTACGTCCCAATCGGGCTGCCGGAGGATGGGGGCCTTCACGAGGCGATGCTTGAGATCATCAAAGGCTAGTTGTTGTGGGGTGGCCCAGACAAACGATCGGTCTTGATGTAGGAGTTCTGTCAGTGCAATAGCAATGTCGGCATAGAAACGTATGAACCTTCGGTAATATCCTACATGCCCTAAGAAGGACTTCACCTCTTTGGGTGTACGAGCGATGGGCAATGAGATGATCACCTCTACCTTTGCGGGATCCGTGGTCATGCCCTCAGCAGAAACAATATGACCAAGGAGAACACCTCGGAGTGCGAGAAAGAAACATTTGTCAGGGTTCAAACACAGGCGCACTTCCCTGCACTTATCAAAGACCCATCTCAACTTATGTAGATGATCATTTTGTATGGCCGGATCAAGATGGGAGGCCGATTTACCATTAAAAACAGAGAAGTCATCTAGAAATACCTCAAGAAACTTGCCGATCTTCTCTTGAAAGAGTTTGGTTACAAGTCGTTGAAAGGTTGCCGGGGCATTACATAATCCAAAGGGCATCATTCGGTAGGCGTATGTTCCCCATTGAGTGACAAAGGTAGTCTTGGGCTGATCCTGTTCTTTCACTCGAACTTGGTTGTACCCGCTATATCCATCCATGAATGAGTATAAAGCATGTCCTGCCACTGTCTCCAACACTCTATCTGTGAAGGGAAGGGGGAACCTATCACGTCGTGTTGCAGCATTCAAACTCCGATAGTCAACACATATTCTAAGTTTGCCGGTCTCTCTTTTGGGTACAATGACAATTCCACTGACCCAATCGGAGTAATCCACTGGGTAGATTAATCCTGCTTGCTCCATTTTCTGTATATCTGTTTGGACTGCCTTGCCGTAGTTGGGATTCATGCGGTATGGACCTTTAATCACAGGGTCTGCATCGGGATATAAGTCGATGCTATGCTCCATGAAATCAGCGGGCACCCCCTTCAGATCCTTGTAGGACCAAGCAAAGACATCCACAAATTCTTTAAAAAGGTCGGTGACTGCAGCTAGAAGATAGTCATGTTCCCAGACCCAAGTGGCTAACTTCAAATGCCTGGGTTGGTCCTGACTTCCAATGTTGAGATACCGCCAGTTACGTGCCTCATCAATAGGGGCAATGCATTGGGATGTTGAGGTACTTGGTTCACCCATTCCTAGTCCTGTATGTGCTGGAGTATCTTCAAGGGGAAAGTCCCCCTCCACTTCTCTCAACCAAGATGAGGGGTAAGTAACTGGGGAGTTCTCAGGCATTGACTGAGATGTAGAATCAGTAGATGTTGCAGATGTTGTGTGCCTTCGATGCCTCGGTGACTGTTTCAGCATGCCCCGGTAAGGTAAGCCTTCCACCTCATAAGTGGTTTCCGGAAGGTCTTGAATTGAGGGGTGGTCGGCTTCTGATAAGAAAAGGTCAAGCAAAGTGAGATCGACCATGTCCTCATCTCTGTATCCGGTATGCACCCTGGGTCCGCCCAAGACCTCAAGCTGTTGGTGGTGATTCTCCTCAAGTTCAGCAATGTCTATGTCACTTTCTTCTAAATCACTATCATCATCAGTCTCGTCTTCATTAGTGTTCCTGTTTTCTCTATCATCATCATTGCACTTAGCAGTACCATGGTTGTACACCGTAGTACCATGGTTGTGCACCGTAATACCATGATTGTACTCTGAAGTACCATTGATGGGTTGTGCCCTACTAGCCTCGTCCCTAGTAGATCCTTCATTGTATCCTATAGTATTGTCAGCATCATTTTGACCAATGTCCTCCATGTCGGCCACTGGACGATCCTCAATGTTTACTGCAGTACCATCATTGTCCTCAGTACGATCTGTGGTGTCCACTGTAGTACCCCTAGTGACCATTCTCTTATACATGTGTGGACTATTGCAAAGTCCAAAGGGCATCCTTTCGTAAACTAGTTCAGCCAGACCCTGTCGTTCTGGGTGGATTTCTGACACTGCAAGTAGGTGTTCTTCTTGATCTTCTTGTTGGCATAGTTCCACCATGTTGACCGCTAATGAGCCCAGGGCTCCCATCCAATCCAAAATGACAGCCTCCTCGTCTTCTTGATCAGCCCGATCCAACAAGTAGGTCAAACTTTCAAATCCTTCTAGGGTTGTCTCCTCATTGATACCTTGGTCACCACCCGTGGGCCAGTCCCCACAGGCCCAATGCTCCTCTTCGACTCCGGCTTGTTCTTCAAAATCCTCCTCTCCTAGTTCTATTGGTATGTGCCTTGCCTGCCCTGTAACCATATCTATTTCGAGGGATGTCGATCCCAGGGGCAATCGAACTTCATCAGTTGACCAATCCTGAATGGCTTTTGAAGACCGCAACCATGGCCGACCAAGAAGTAGAGGGTAAGTTTGTTCATTTTCGGTCATATCAAGGACAACAAAATTGGAGAGAAAAGTTACTCCGCCAATGTGAACACCTTTGACTGCACCCATTGGTTTTACTCTGCGTTGATCAGCCATGCGTACCTGAAAGTGAACATCACTTGTCAACTTCAACCCTAGTTTTTGGAGTGTACCTTTTGGCATAATGTTCACAGCCGCCCCACCATCGAGGAAGACGTCCTTCAGCTCCACGCCATGGATCTCCACGGTGAGCTTGGGACTTTGTTCACAAGTGAGGGCAGCGTAGGCAGAGAAGTGGTCCGGTGTAGACCCATGCTGAGCCGGTAATGTCTCTGGTGGTGGCCCACTCGGAGTAGATCCCTTGTGTCGACCTCCTGGGAGGCGATTCAGAAACGTAATAGTCTGATGCTTGATTTGGGGGGACAATAGGCAAAGTTGTCGTAGAGTGAGGTTGGGTTTGAAACTCATAAGATCTTCAAACAAGGAGTAGTGGTGGACACTAGCATTAGCCTTTTGCAACTTCATCCTCCTAGCCTCTGGCCGAGGGTCGAAGCTTACACGAGGATGTGGATGTAGGTCTGAACTGTGAGTCATTGTCTCCAGTGGTTTCTCTTCCATTACTCCTTTCCCTTTTTCCTAGATCTTGTCCCCATAGCCTCTTCTCTGTTGAGTGCTGTTGAGGACAAAGTGGGAGGACCTACTCGTGCCTCCTTATCCCGGTACTGTCCGAGGGTTGTCACTTCTGTTGCAAACCTCACAGTTCTGGACTTGCGGGATGGAAGCTGACGTGTGCTACCTTCATCTTCAGAACTTGTTTGAAGATCTCTCGTGACACCCTTTACTACCTCCTGATACCTCAAAGGCATAGAGTGATCCCCCGAGGATGAGGCACTCCCAGAGTTAGTGGTTGACCTTAATGGTTGTGGGCCCTTCGAGTTTGTTTCTGAATCACTATCAGAAGCCAGCATGGGTGGTCTATTCCTGGGCGTACTGTGTACCTTGGAGGAGGAGAATGACCTTGGTGGGGGAACACTTGTCGAACTCATTGGTGCTGAGGTCTCCGGTGCTGACTCTGAGTCACCCTTACATTTGTCACCTTTTGTATGTGACCGTGTCACAGCGCCCAACACTGCGCCAATCAAATGGGGATTGTTGCCCTCCCCCGCCACTACTACATCAACCATATTCACTTGGGATGCGGGTTCCACTCTTCTATTGGGACAATCTCTGGTGTAGTGGTCATTTGTGTTGCACTGTGTACAAGAGGGTCCCCCGAACGGCTGTGTACAATCATCTTGGTAGTGGCCGTACTCGCCACATCTGTAACACATGATGGGTCTTCTAAAGTTTGTACCCCTGCCTGCACCTCCGCGTCCACCTCTGAAACCACCCCTTCGACTGCGTTGATAAGAGGGTCCATAGCCACCTCTTGACATAGGTGGTTGGTACGGGGCATAGTATGGTTGAGGATAGAAATAAGGGGAACCAATTGAATTGGGGGCAGGAGCTTGGAGCAAAGGGGGAGTCGGAAGCAATGGAGGTGGCATGACAGGAGGAGGAGGTGGCTCAGATGCTCGTGCAAGAGGGGGAGCAGGAGATACTTCTGCTGGTCCAGAAGTTATGGGTACCGTTCTGTTGACTGCAGCAATCAGAGGTTCCCCCGAGGTATACTCTGGAAGAAGCTTCCTTAATCCTTTAAGGTACCTACACTCAGAGGCATCATGTCCATGGATCTCACAAAATGTACAAAATGAGGTAGAAGTAGGTACCTTTCGCTTGGAGGGGCACTCCCAGTAACCATGGTTAGAACCCTTGCATTCGGTGCACCAAAGGCCACTTCGAATTTGGGCCTCAAAGGACGATTGGCCATCCACCTTTATTCTATCTTTCAGGCCTTCTTTGATTTCTTCTAACTCCTTCTTGAGTTGCTGCCATGCGGATGATCCCTCCTCTCTTGGGAGTTGGGTGGTCGTATTCGTTGATGAGGCAAAGCTTAACTGTGACCGTTCCATCTTGACAGCTTCTTTTAGGAAGTCTTGAAGTGAGGCATGTTCAGGGAGTTTATCCACCAACCTTATAGCAATGGAAGGGGGTAATGCTTTCAAAAACCATCCCTTCATAACAGCATCATTAGGTGGCACAGACATCTTTGCCGCCAAGACCCTCATCCTTGTGTACATCTCAGAGATGCTTTCTCCAGGCTTCATGGTGTCAGTGGACAACTCTTGGACAATCATGTGTTCGAATTTTTCCAACTTGAAAGTGCGTAAAAATTCCTCCCTTAGGTCTGTCCACGTCTGGAAGTGGTCCGGAGGAAACTGACTGTACCATACATCCGCTGCATCCTCCAATGACGAAGGAAAGATGTGAAGGAACGCATGCTCATTCTCCACACCTTTAGCTTTACATGCTGTGAGGAACTTCCTCACATGAGCTTCCGCATCCTCATGGAGGTGGCCTTTGAACTTTTGAGTCTTCACGTGGACCTTGTTGAGTAGCTCAAGAAGTCTAGCTCTGTCTGGGGGACTGAGAACGGCCATCCCCACCCGAGAGGTTGGAGAAGATGCAAGAGTTGGAGGGAGTCCTGATGGGGCTGTAATGAGTGTTGGTGTTCCCAAGGAGGAGACCACCCCGACAACTCCTCCTGTGGAGGACCACAATGGGGAAGTCACTACTGATGTAGTCATAGAGGGAGTGTACCCAGATGGTAGCGCGTAAGTGGGGGGTCCCGGTGTTGCAGAGGGAAAGGGTGAGAACATGGAAGATGTGGGGGTGAAAGAGGATGGGGGAGCATTTGGGAAAGAAAGGGACGGAGCTGAAGTCATGGATGAGTAGGCAGAAGGGAAGGAAGGAGGTGGTGGAAAAGGCAACACCGGTGTGGATGGAAAGGGAGGTAAAGGCATGGCCGGAGCAAAAGTACCCCCCAATGGAATAGATGTAGAAGAAGGATTAGCTAGGAGCCCGGAGCTATGCATAACAGATGAGGTCGCAGCTTGTCCACAAGAGGTTGAGGCAGGAGCAGATGGAGTCACCACTCCGGTAGAAGAGGTGGTTGATGAAGACATCGTTGCAGGAAGAGAAGAGGGGCTTCCTTGACCTTGATGAGTCCCTGAGGAGCCCTCGTCCTTAGTACCCTCTTCTTTCACCTATTCTCCGCTTTGCACTTCTTCTTCTCCGGAGTCCGGATCTGACCACCAGGGTCCCTGTTGGTCCAAGTCAATGAGAGTGTCGATGAAGTTACTTGCTCTGGCTACTGCTCCAGTGGGCTCACTTTGTGCTCGAGTTGAGGGCTTCGCAAACTTACGTCGCACGTAATGCTTCTTGTACCTAGTTTGGTCTGCCGGAAGTCTTTTCTCCACTCTCCTCAAGTACCTCCTAGTTCTCTCACTAGCTCCTTCAAAGGTTTCAGAACTACTCGGCATAAGACCTCTCTCTAGGACCCTAGATCACGACTTCTCTCGTGCTACTCAATACCAGCAGTGTCCCACCGTGATCGCCATAAACTGTTTGAGGGGAGGGGTTCCTATCCTTCCGGAGGTGTTACCGGAGGCCAAAGGCCACTGGTGTGAGAAGCATGAGTTGTGCAATGCTCTAATGCAATGGATCGTGCAGAGCGCACCGTGCAGTAGTGTGCGAGTGTCGTATGCTATACTGCAGTGAACGACGACGTAAGAGTGCACTATGCTAAGTGACAATCACCGGTGAACTCCACAACATAAGCAAAATAAGAAAATCCTACACTGGTGAACAATCCCCATATCCGGAAGAGACAAGAGAGATGAGAAAGTGACCGAATTGGCCAATGTACATATCACTGGACGTATCCCCAGGTCACAAGTCGCAAGTCACAAGAATACACAAGTCGCAAATCACCAGAATACACAGGTCTATCCCCATAGTAGACAAAGGGTACACACAAATCTCTCACATTCGCTCCTTGGCGAGCTCGTAGCTCTAGCCTCTATCTCTCCTCACTCTCCTCCTTTCGCTCCCGTGCCGAATGCCGAATGCTGAATGCCGCCCCTTTCTCTCTCCCTTCTCCTTCATCTTCATCCCCCGCCTTGGAGGGTCCCTTCTTCGCTGAGAATCTCCCCTCTTTCTTCCCATTGGTCATCCTCTTATCTCCTTAGCTGTTGAGGATAGCCGTTGCGCCGCTGGCTCTCTTGATGGCTTCAGCGACTTCCTGACTCCCTGACTTGCCAGCCTGATGGTATAAATTCTCCATGTGCAGGTGAGCTGGTTCACCGCACCTCTTGATGGCTTCGGCGACTTTCTGACTCCCTGACTCGCCAGCCCGATGGTGTAAATTCTCCATGTGCAGGTGAGTTGGTTCACCGCACCACTGCACCACTGTATCACTGAACCACTGTGTAATATAAATACTCCTGACTGCTCCATGTGCTAAGCTCACTCTCCGTGTGCGCAGCTCTTGATGACCTGTGGTTGACATGTGTCGACCTGTGGTTGACCTGTGTCGACCTGTGGTTGACCTGTGTCGACCTGTGGTTGACAGCCTCGGACAGTACTCCTGGATGAACCCGTGTGATCGCGTGGCTAACTTGTGTTGACACATGGTCAACATGTGGTCAACAGATGTCGTCATGTGGTCAACGCCTGTCGACAGGTGGTCGTGTGATAAGGTAACAAGTCCTGAATACGAAGGTCCAACTGGGTAACCCTTTGGTCCCATACTTCAGTTGAACTTCCATCTGCCATCCTGATTGTATATGCATAGTCAGATGGACTTGTCTTTAATTTCAGCCTCTTCACGAGCTTGGAGTTAATCACATTGTGAGTTGACGATTGTGAGTTGACGCCGAGTCAAACAACACAATGACATCATGATTGGCCACCTGCCCTTTCATTTTAATTAACTCCGTATCATTAAAGGCTGTATATCCCGTTGCTGCGGGCTTAGATAGGATGTTATCAGGTGCACTCGTCACTAGCTTAGCAACAGACACACATAACAAACAAGGTACTAACCTCTGAGAAGATCCCGCTAGCTGAATCTGCATCTCTTCCGCTCTGGGACTTCCTTCCATCTCCACGTCGCACTCTGAGATCACCATCTCAGCCATCCGACGATCTTTGTTACGTGGACAATCTTTCCACTGATGAGGTTGAAGGCAACCAAAACACAAGCCTTCTCTCCTCGCTTTTTTTCTTTGTTCTGGGTTCAAGGGAGACTTGGACCAAGCCCGGGCTGCCATTGGGGTTACTTTCGTTTTCACTCCAATGGTGGTAATTGGTTTAGGAGTTTCAGCCGGTTTCACCTGCTTGGCTTGACCACTCGGCTGAGAACCACCACTCCCTCTACGAGTCCATTTCTTCTTAAACCTAGATTTCTTCAGATATCCATACTGGGTTCCGACCTGTGCAAACCCACTTGGCTTGCTGCCCTTGGCATCCTCATAGTTCAGGGCTATAGCTATTGCATCATCTAACGTGTTCGCGTACTTAGCCCAAACTTCCATTTTTATTCGATCATTCAATCCAAATATGAAATCTTTCACTTGGATTGATTGTGGCAGGGGTTCATTAACCTTTATTACACTCTCTCGAAACTTATCAGTGTATTTTGCCACCGATAAATTTCTCTGACGAAGATTCCTATATTGATCCCAAGCTCGGGATGCTTCGTCAAGAGGTAAGAAGTGTTTCCTGAACTCTCTTTTAAACCCCTCCCAGGTAGTGGATGCTATACCATCTTTTTGTTGTTTAATCCACCACCGATCCAATGCCTCACTAAACATGTGGGTGGCCTCACAGATCTTCTTGATGTCATTTCTGATTTCACAAATGGCGAACGCCTCATCCCATTTGTGTTACCAAGTCTCAATGACATCGGAGCTACGGTCGTTCATCCGACCAGAATACTTTTCCGGTCTGTAATTGGCAATATTTGGCACTTTAGCCTTCCTAGGCTCAACCGTATGGACACTAGATTCCGGTTTCATTGGAGCCTTTCCCTTCTCCTCTCGAGAAGGTCTGGCAGACATACTCTGTATCGCTCTCCTAAGTTCGGACTGCCCCGCATTGGCGTGTAATTGCTGCTTTAACAACTGTTGCAAGGCATCCTCCAGCAATGCAATCCTGCCAGATAAAGTATGAGCTATTGGGCGCGACACCTGCTGGGTCGGTCGACTCCTGATTCACCAGGGTCCCTCCTGGAATCCCCTTCTTCTGCTTCCATTTAGTTCAATGGGTGCTTTGCTTTGTTTTGTTTTGTTTGTTTGTTTGCTTTTTTTTTAAAACACTGTCTGAGGGGGAGGGGTTCATAACACTTCCGGAAGTATTACCGGAGGCCTAGGGCCACTGGTGCGAGAAGCGAGTAAGACATGCCATAAGTGTCACGGATGGTATGTAGGCGACGGTGGATGGTATGTAGGTGAGTGCTTGTCGATGGTGTCAACTATGTGCAAGCGGTACAAGTGCTGAAGTGATGTGAGCAAGAAGAAGACCAAAGCGGAACAACATCACAAAAGCCAACCCTCGATATGAACTGCAAGAACTTCAAGCACATGACACAGGTCCGTTGTACCAGGTGAAGGGAGAGGAGGGGGAAAGAACACAACGGAAAGAGATTTTTGAGTAGCGAGCAGAAACGGAGAGTAGCATAACTCATTAGAAAGCAAGATGACGCGTACACCCCTAGAAGATACACACGAGGCGAGCTCTTGACTCTAGCCTCTCACTCCTTCACTCACGCCTCTCGCCCCTGCCAGAATGTTCCTCTCCCTTTCCCCTTTCCCCCTCTTCACCTTCTCCTCCTCTGCTCCACCCCCCGCTACCAATCTCCTCTCCTTCTCCCTATTGGATGTCTTCTTGCACCCTTAGCCATCCTTAGCCATTCCACCCTTTGTGGGCCGCTCTGTCCTTGATGGCTTCCGCAACACTCCAGCCTGCTGTCCTGGTTCAGTGAATCCCGTGCTCCATGTGTTCTCCTATCTATTCCATGTGCTCCTGACACTAGTTGGTTGAGAGGGTTGGTGCACCACCTATGCCTCTTAATTGTTGGACTGCTTCCCATGTGCACCAACAGGTGTATCCCATGTACCATTGCGCCAGTACTTCCCTCTGATTGACTTTGACCATGGTGAGTCGAGGTTGAGATTTGGCACTCTTCGGTCATGTATTGCTTCCGTCATACCCAAGTCATGTCCAAGTCATGTCCATGTCATGTCCAAGTCATGTCCATGTCATGTCCAAGTCATGTCCATGTCAAGTTATGTCCAAGTCTGTTCCATGTAAGGTCATGTCCAAGTCTGTTCCATGTGTCCAAGATGTGAACATATGTGAACACGCTGCGACTAGGTATGACCAAGGTCTAACAACTTGGCATGTTGCTGAGGTGACCATGACGTGACCCAGGTGTGACTCTTGGTGGGTCGCCATAAACTTTGAGTACAACAGACCCCCCGCCACTATCATTCACCGTCCCGGTGAATGACTGAGGGTCTGTGTGAGAGAAAGTTAAGTATAAATTACAAATAAGAAAGTGACCTTGTGGTTGATATCCCAAAACTGAAAAGAAAGGGCTCATGGCCTTACAACTGTAAAACTGAAAAAAAAACAGGCTCATGGCCATACAACTGTAAAACTTAGAAAAAAAAATTGGCTCATGGCCATACAACTCCAAAATTCCTTATTTACATGAGACTGCAGAATCCAAATGGACAGAGCTCGCAAAAAGAAATGCCGAACTAAAAGATCCAGGAGCTACTGCTTGCTAGATGAAGGTCAGGGAGGGGGAGGGGGTGGGTGTGGTGGGTGTGCTGATGTTCTGGGGCTGGTCCTTGCCTCTTCCTCGACTGTGTCCATGAGGTTGCGGATGTCCTCGTATTTGGATTTATATCTGTGGTAGCCAGACCTGTAATGATCACATCGAGATTTGAGAGCAGCATTTTCAGCTTGCAGCCCATGGAAGTTGTCCTGCAACTTGGAATGTGAAGCTTGGAGATGGTCCTCCTCCTCGAGAATCTGCTTCATCTGACTCCGCACCACCTCCACCTGTTGATCCATAGTATGCTTATCCTCAGCCAGTGAGGTGTATCTGTCCTGTAGGGCTGCAAGCTCCCTGAGCCTGTTGGGCTGAATGATTGTCCTCCAAAACTTTCTTGTTGGCTGTCCACTCTGCCTCCTTTGCTGCAAGACATTGCTGAAATTCGTCCTGCTGAGTTTTCCACGCAGCCTCCCTTGCCTGTAGAGTTGCTCCCCACTCCGCTTCTTTCACCTGCAATGTTGTATCCCATTCTTTATGCATGCTGGCTACCTGCTTCTCATGTTCCAAGCGGAGGTGTTGCTTCTATGACAGAAGCTTGCAAACTTGACCCGTAGTATTAAAGAGGGAGGCACCCATCTGAATGAAGCTGTCATCTATAATGCGCTGAGCCATATGAAGAGATCTTTTAACCCATGCATACCTGTCCCGATAGGTCATTCGGTCAGCCATGCCAATGAGTTCGCCATATTCCTCGAAGGCTGCTTTCATCCCCTCTTGCTCTGGGTCCTCGAGAGCTGCCACTGGAGCCAGTGTGTCGATGTCTAGGTAACAACTTGGAGCTTGGGATACTTTCTTGATGGAAGCGATTGTCTCTTGCAAGGGAAGTGTGAAAATTTGGTCCAGGTCCTCCTCCTCCATGCAAACAGGAGACCGCTTCCGCTTTAATGCATACAGCAGTCGTTTGTGTTCCTGGCTCTATTCCTCTATCTGGGCCTCATGGGTGAATAGATCTCCTGAGGAAGATGCGAAGTAGGTATCCAACATATCATTTTGAAGAAGTGGAGGACAATCCGCTTGAAAAGGTATCTTACCCCTAGCAAAAATAACCTCGCCAGGTCGAGTTTCCAGTAAGTCCTATTTAGCAGCCTCCATACTTGGTTCAGGGGTCAGTCGTCGAGACACCCGGGGTGGTGTCTTCGCATCACCAATGGCTCCCAAAGTAGGATTCAAGTTCAATAACCTGTGTCGCTCTGATGCCTCTCCATCAAGGGGTTCCAAGGCAGAGGTGCCTGCTGCCGTAACTTCTGTCGAGGGATCCCCCTGAGTTGGGGGGCCAATGTGCATATCTTTGCACCCTACTGACCCTGATGAGATGATCGGAGGGGGAATGGTCATGACTGCAGAGGAGGTAAGTGGTAATCTCATTCGATGGTGGGTGAGACCTGAGGAGGGCAGGGGAGTGACCGGGAGAACATCATCAGGGAAATCAAAATCTGCCTCGAAGGGGATGGATGGAGAGGCGAGACTCCTGCATGAGCAACGGATGGCAAAGCTCCAGAGGCTGGCCCAAGAGGGGATCGCTCAGAAACCTGTGCTGCAGATGTGGGTGGAGCAAGAGTGGGTATGGAGACTGGAGAGGAAGAGAGGACATAGACTGATGCAACAGAGGCCGAGGATGCTGAGGCCGCACTAAGGGCTAGTGGAGCTGATCTCAAGTGGGGGATCATAGGAGCGGAGGGTGGGCGGTGAGAAGAAGATGAAGTATGTGAAGGTGGAGGAAAGAGTGCAGGCGTTGCAGCCCGCCACTGGTGCAAGAGGTAGGTGAGGTGAGGTCCACAAGTCCAGGTGTGTGTGCTTCTGCGTGTGCGATTTCGAACAGTGGCCCGGAATGTTGAATAAAAGAGGGATGCAAAATCATACTGAGTGATGGTGAAGAGAGCATTGAGAGCAAGACGGATACCTTTCGTGATGTAGTAATGCCCGAGTGCTAAATAGAAGTGAGTGAAGAAGTAGCGTGTGATCACTGCTTCTCTGCTTTCACCTTCCAAAACCTTTTTGCAATCATATCTCCTCCTGTTGGGTTTGCACTGTGAAAGGAATGAAAGGAGATGTGGTGAATCGTCGGAAGGAGGCTGAATAGGGAGAGCAGGGAGCCCCATGTACTGTGAGACCAAATTGGGTGTGAGAAGCTGCCTGGAGCCCATGAACTCAAAAGTGTCTGTGACAGAGTCATAAGATTTAATGAATCCTGTACACAGTTCCACATCCACAGGAGGGAAGATGACCTTGTCGAACTCAGTTAGACCCAGGGTCTGGATCTCGGAAGATGTCAATACCGAGGATAGTTTGAGGTTTGGATCAAGAAGAGGTTTAAACATAACCCGAATGTGGGAGAGAGGAGGGGTGGTTATCGAAGGGCTCTGTATCTTTGTTGGCCTGGATCTCGGAAGATGTCAATACCGAGGATAGTTTGAGGTTTGGATCAAGAAGAGGTTTAAACATAACCCGAATGTGGGAGAGAGGAGGGGTGGTTATCGAAGGGCTCTGTATCTCTGTTGGCCCACCCGACCCTTCTGAATGTGGTCTTCGTGCAGAGGGGGTGTAATCTGAGCCCCCATGGTCGGAAGAAGAGGCACTGGAGCTCTGAGAGTGGAAAAGAGCCCCCCGCTGCTGTCTTGATTGTGGTGGCTCTCCATCCGAGATGATAGTGATGTCCGGACCAAGATGGGGATGCATCACTGATGAAGACGGCCCTGCTGATGAAGTCGGCCCTACCGATGAAATTGGCCCTACCGATGAAATTGGCCTTGCTGATGAAGTTAGCTCTGCTGATGAAGTCGGCCTTGCTGATGGAGTCGGCCCAGCTGTAGAGGCTGTAGGCATGGGTGAGGTCATGTGCACTGCAGAGGCTGCCTGAGACTTCATGGCGGTATAGAAAGGGATGAAGAGCTTATCTCGGGGCAACTGTGGCTTATACTTGGACTTCTTCTCGAGCATGAAGAAGAAACAAGAGGTGAAGTAGGAGCTAATGACGAAGCACGAAGGGGAGCTGATGACGAAGTAGGAAGGGGAGTGATGACGAGGCAAGAAAGGAAGCAGGATGGGAAGGGGAGCTGATGACGAGGCAAGAAGGAAAGCAGGAAAGGAAGGGTCAGTGAATCCCGTGCTCCATGTGTTCTCCTGTCTATTCCATGTGCTCCTGACACTAGTTGGTTGAGAGGGTTGGTGCACCACCTATGCCTCTTAATTGTTGGACTGCTTCCCATGTGCACCAACAGGTGTATCCCGTGTACCATTGCGCCAGTACTTCCCTCTGATTGACTTTGACCATGGTGAGTCGAGGTTGAGGTTTGGCACTCTTCGGTTATGTATTGTTTCCGTCATACCCAAGTCATGTCCAGGTCAAGTCATGTCCAAGTCATGTCCATGTCATGTCCAAGTCATGTCCATGTCAAGTCATGTCCAAGTCTGTTCCATGTCAAGTCATGTCCAAGTCTGTTCCATGTGTCCAAGATGTGAACATATGTGAACACGCTGCGACTAGGTATGACCAAGGTCTAACAACTTGGCATGTTGCTGAGGTGACCATGACGTGACCCAGGTGTGACTCTTGGTGGGTCGCCATAAACTTTGAGTACAACAAACACCGCTAGAAAGCTGTATTTACAAGCTGACACAACTCAGTGTACTAACAGTCTGACACAATTCCCTATACTAGGGAATTCCTGCAATCCCACATTCACACTGATCAGGCATTTAACACAGGCATATATCTCAGACCGTGGTTTTCCCTATACTAGGGAAATTCCTGCAAACTGAATCTGACTGAAGCACACAGGCATATGCACAGGCATAATCTGTCCCTATTACAACATGAACACCTCATGCAGGCTGATCATTCACGAGATCCTGTCTATGAAAGTTGAGCATCACCCGACTAAATCGAGAAGAAAAAAAAGCAACACGAAACTAATGGAGGTCAAAGAAAGCTCCCTGGTCATCAACGATTTCACCACTTCTTGGTTCCATGCAAATCCCGCCAACAGTCCGCAGTCACAGCAGCCTTGGATCTCCCTCGACATTGATCTGTGTTTGTGCGACCTTTTATACTTGCCTACCCTGTTCAAGGCCCTGCACTCCTGTGCCAAATCTGCGTCCCAGAGTGTTGCTGGATCGTCGCCCCAGTCACGGCTTACAAGCAGGCTGTGTGGCGTTGGAGATCTCTGAGTGTACGTGTGCCAAGGAAGCAGATCATGGGCTAGCCAGACTGCTCTGCGTCACCTCTGCGTTCCAAGCGTGCAATATGTTTGACGAAACGCACGGGTGGTGATGATCCCAAATATTAAACACTGACTTACAGGATCCCCACGCTCCAACAACGACTCAGAAGCCTCCGTCAACAAGCCTCTGTCCGTCATAGATCACTTCAATATTCGTCGAATGCCCCGCATGGAATCTCCATTGATCTGAGGTCGGTCACGGACTGTCAACGTCAAAGGGCCTGCCTAATTCCCGAGTTCCAGCTACGCCCCCCCTTCCGTTGTAGTTACAGGAGCGTCAACAGTTATACGTCCGTCATCGATCACGGGCATCGTCAGCAACTTCGTCGTCACATCGTAGCGTCGTTGCAGTCTGCCCGTTGCATGGGGTTTATGAGCAGCCGAATCACTCCATCCTCCCACACACTTCACTCATCCCGTTCGTCATCGTCGTGCAGTCCCCTCCAATTCGTAGCCTTGGGCTCTGATACCAAATGTAAAGACTATCTACAACTATCTATTCCTACTGCAGATCACGGAAGCAGCACCATGAATATCCTCCCAGCCAAATCCTACTGACGCGGACGAGCAGACAGAGAAATTCCGATCAAAAAAACCATACGTGAAATCCTTCTCTTCTCTCTCTAGCCTCAACAAGCCCCAACTCCCTAGATAGATCTAGATGCCACATGTCGTCCATATAGGGCCTTCCTAATGCAATATTTCACCCCTCTTGGGATGCATTAAATCCTTTGCCCCTAGGCACAATCTTTGCATTAGGCCCTTGGCCTTAGATCTGCCTAGTCTGGTGCTATCAGCCCTCACCTAGGACCTTGACATTAACTCCCTCCCGATCATTTACATGAAGCGCAAACAAATATATTACAAAGATAGATCCTTTAAGGGAAATGTCGAATGATTCTTCCGAGGTCATGCTACCTCGGCTAGAGCGTAACATCATGCCACCTCAGCTAGAGCGTAACATTCCTTCCCTCTTCAGACATCAGCGTCCTCGATGATAAAGTCTGGGAACACTCTCCGCAATCGGTATACGGATTCCCAGGTAGCTTCTGATAGAGGCTGACCATGCCATGCAACCAACACCGTGGGTATCTTCTGATTTCACACTTGGATTGTTCCTCGGTCTAGGATTCTTGTTGGTTTGCGTCTTGCATTATCCTCTATCTCCTGAAATAAAACCACACCTTCGATTAGTACGTGCATGCAAAAATTTCTTTAAACGAGAAACATGAAACATTGGGTGCACCTTGCAACCCTGTGGCAATTCTAATTTATAGGCTACCTTGCCCATTCTCTTTGGAATTAACCACGGCCCACAATATCGAGGTGATAACATAGCACACTCTCCTGTAGTCAAAGACTTACGTGCGAAGGAACTCTGAGAAAAACTTTTTCTCCTTCCTTAAATTCTCTTATAGACCGGTTTTCATCCGCATACGCCTTGGCTCTATCCATAGCCTGGCGATATTAGCTCTCGCAAGTGCTAGCATCTCCCGCATCTGAACCACAAAGTTCGCGGCACTAGGCACTCTCTGAGGTATTCCAACTGTAGTTGGATTTGCTGGTCTATAACCATAATTCAATTCAAATGGACTAAACTCCGTAGAGGAATGTTTTCTATCATTGTAGGCAAACTCTAACAATGGCAACCACTTGTCCCATGTATGTTGCCTCAATGACACATATGCCCTCAGCATATCCTCTAAAATCTGGTTGACTCTCTCCGTTTGACGATCCGTTTCAGGATGATCCCCACCACTCATTCCCAACTCAGTCCTTAGTGCCTCAAATACCGCTGTCCAAAAATGACCGGTAAATCTAACATCTCTGTCTGACACTATGGATCTAGGCAATCCATGCAGACAAAATATATGTCTAATAAACAAATCCGCCACTTGTGGGGCACTAACAGACTCTCTAGTCGGAATGAAGTGAGCCATCTTGGTTAGACAATCAACCACCACAAGGATAGAATCATACCCTCCTTGTGTCGAAGGCAGATCCACAATAAAGTCCATGGAAATGCTCTCCCACTTACCTAGTGGTACTTCCAAGGGCTGCAAAAGTCCGGGTGGCTTCACCCGTTCTGCCTTACTTACTTGACACGAGAAACACCGTGTCACATATTCATGAATATGCTTTTTCATCTTTGGCCAAAAGAAATCTCGCTTCACGAGATCATATGTCTTCTCGACTCCTGGATGTCCCGCACATGGGCTATCATGGCACTGTCGAATGACTCTCTGCCTAAGATCATTCTGACTAGGTACTACAACCTTGCCATTTCTTTTCAGCATACCATCCCTTATGGTATATTTTTGCATATGTTTAGCCTTTTCTGGATGCCAGGTCATCCTTTTCTTTCCCGGGTCTAAACACATGAGCTTTAGGCCATAAGCTCTGGACAAACTCGTCCACCTTTTGAGTCTCTCTAATCTCGGTCATTAGAGCACTTTCTAATACCGTAAAACTCATATTGTGCATAATGCGAGACAATGCATCAGCAACCTTATTATCCTTCTCTCTTCGGTACCGAATCGTCAAATTAAACTCCTGCATGGGCTCTGCCCACCTAGCTTGGCGGCCCCTCAAGTCAGGTTGTTTACAAAAATGTTTCAGAGTATCATGATCCACATCCACATAAAACTCTGAACCAGATAGATAATGCCTCCATGTTTTCAAAGCATGGATAACAGCATACGACTCCAATTCATGAGTTGGCCAATTTCGCTGAGAGGGAGAAAGCTTCTTGCTTTCAAAGGCTACTGGCCCTCCCTCTTGAAGAAGAACCGCTCCTACCGCAATGCCACTTGCATCGGTTTCTAGGAAAAACGGTTTCTGGGGATCAACTATTTTTAACACCGGTCCTAAACCACAACTTGTTTCACGGCGTTAAAACTTTCTTGTTGATTTTGTCCCCATATAAAAGGTACTTTATCTGAGGTCAGATCAGTCAATGGCGATACTATTTCGGAATATCCTTTGATATGCCTTCGATAAAATTGGACAAATCCCAAGAATGATTGCAAAGCGGTCAGACTCTGAGGGATTGGCCAAGTTAGTACCATAGCCACTTTCTTTGGATCCATTTCTACCCCCTCTGGAGTAATTATGAATCCTAAATATTCAAGTCTAACCATACACAGTATAGTTTTCTTTTTATTTTTATAAAGATTGGCTTTCCTCAAAGTACTCAACACTATTCTTAAGTGTTCGTGATGCTTAGTAATACTTTTACTGAATACGAGAATATCGTCAATAAAATGTACTACAAACTTTCCGATATACGGACGTAGTAAATCGTTCATAAGCATGACGAATGTAGGAGGAGCATTGGTAAGTCCAAAGGGCATTACCCAAAACTCATAATGACCAAACCTGCTTCTGAAAGCGGTTTTATGCACATCCTCGGCTCTAATCCGGATCTGATGGTAGCCACACTTGAGATCTATCTTGCTGAAAATCATGGCTCCATGTAATGCATCTAGCAAATCATCAATCCGAGCCATCAGATACCTGTGCTTAACAGTGATATTATTCAATGCTCTGTAATCTATACAGAGGCAAAACGTATAATCCTTTTTCTTCTTTAATATCACTGGCGAAGCAAAGGGTGAGAAACTTGGTTGAATCTGTCCCAACTTGAAGTATTCTTCCAGTTGCCTTTGCACCTCCGCTTCTTCGGTAAAACTCATTCGATAGGGAGGTCTATTTACAGGTTCTACCCCCGGGATTAGTTCGATCTTATGCTGAACATTCCTCTCTGGAGGTAACCCATAAGGTAGCTCATCCTTAAAACATTCAGAGAACTCCTCTGCTGTAAGATCAGCCAGCTTGGCCATTTCACCACTTTGCGCAACATCGGTGCTAGCTGAAGAATCATCAACCGGCTCTACCGATGCTATACAAAGGAATAAAAACTCTTCTTGAGCTTTTCGGATTTCCATCACGGAAACCAACGGTCCCTGAGGTATATCTTTCTCACCTCGTAAGACATAAAGCACATCAGTCATCTTGAATTGATATATATGCTTTTTCCAATCAATGGCTAGATTCTTTCTAGAATGCCACGCCTTACCCAGGGCTATATCTGCATGAGCAAGCTTAGTCATTTCAAAATCAAGCTTCTCAGCATAATCCTGAATACGAAGCTCCAACTGGGTAACCCTTTGGTCCCATACTTTAGTTGAACTTCCATCTGCCATCCTGACTGTATACACATAGTCAGATGGGCTAGTCTTTAACTTCAGCCTCTTCACGAGCTTGGAGTTAATTACATTGTGAGTTGATGCCGAGTCAAACAACACAATGACATCATGTTGGCCACTTGCCCTTTCATCTTAATTAACTCCGTATCATTAAAGGCTATATACCCCGTTGCTGCAGGCTTAGATAGGATATTATCAGGTGCACTCGTTACTAGCTTAGCAACAGACACACATAACAAACAAGATACTGACCTCTGAGAAGATCCCGCTAGCTGAATCTGCATCTGTTCCGCTCTGGGACTTCACGTCGCATTCTGAGACTACCATCTCGGCCATCCGACGATCCTTATTTCGTGGACAATCTTTCCACTGATGAGGCTGAAGGCAACCAAAACACAAGCCTTCTCTCCTTGCTTTTTCGCTTTGCTCTGGGTTTAAGGGAGACTTTGACCAAGCCCGGGCTGCCATTGGTGTTACTTTTCTCTTCACTCCAATGGTGGTACTTGATTTAGGAGTTTCAGCCGGTTTCGCCTGCTTGGCTTGACCACTCGGTTGAGAACCACTCCCTTTACTAATCCACTTCTTCTTAAACCTAGATTTGTTCCAGTACCCATACTGGGTTCCGACCTGCGCAAACCCACTTGGCCTGCTGCCCTTGGCATCTTCATAGTTCAGGGCTATGGCTATTGCATCATCCAACGTGTTTGCATACTTAGCCTGAACTTCCATTTTAATCTGATCATTCAATCCAAATATGAAATCTTTCACTTGGATTGATTGAGGTAGGGGTTCATCAACCTTCATTACGCTCTCTCGAAACTTATCAGTGTATCTGCCACTGTCAAATTTCTCTGACAAAGGTTTCTATACTGATCCCAAGCTCGGGATGCTTCGTCAGGAGGTAAGAAGTGTTTTCTGAATTCTCTTTTAAACCCCTCCTAGGTAGTGGATGCTATACCATCTTTTTGTTGCTTAATCCACCACCTATCCGCTGCCTCACTAAACATGTGGGTGGCATCACAGATTTTCTTGATATCATTTCTGATTTCACAAATGGCGAACGCCTCGTCCCATTTCTGCTACCGGGTCTCAATGATATCGGAACTACGGTCATTCATCCGACCAGAATACTTTTTCGGCCTATAGTTGGCAATATTAGGTACTTTAGCCCTCCTAGGGTCGACCGTATGGACACTAGACTCCGGTTCCATGGGAGCCTTTCCTTTCTCATCTCGAGAAGGTCTGGCAGACATACTGTGTATCACTCTTCTAAGTTGCACTAATAATTGCTACAAGGCATCCTCAAGTAATGCAATCCTGTCAGATAAGGTGTGAACTACTGGGCACGACACCTACTGGGTCGGCCGGACTCCTGACTCTACAGGGTCCATCCTGGAAGCTCCTTCTTCTGCTTCCATTCAGATCAATGGGTGTTTTGTTTTATTTTGTGGGTTTTTAAAAAAAAAAAAAACACCACTAGAACACTGTATTTACAAACTGACAACATTCAGTGTACTGGCACTCTGACACAATTCCCTATTCTAGGGAATACCTGCAATCCCACATGCACACTGACTAGGCATTTGACACAGGCATAACCCAAATACCGCTTTTTCCTATACTAGGGAAATTCCTGCAAATCAACTCTGACTGAAGCACACAAGCATATACACAAGCATAGTCTCAAAGACCTGTCCACAAATTTTTTTGGAGAAGCCAAAAAAAAATTTCCCAAGTGTGCTACAACTACTAACACATCTATGGCATCTTCTCCTTCATGCAACCTGGCAACCCACGAAAACCTAATCTGTTTCTAACAAAACAGAAATGACAAAAACAAAGGGGAAAATGGGTAAAGTGCTCCTTGGTCTATGAATTCGATGTTAAGGAACCCCAATCAGATCGTGATTTCTCTGCCTTCTTAGCAAACTAGTGGTTGAATGCCAAACCATTAACCATCCGTTGAGTCTCTATTCCAAGCAGCGATCGATGACCAACAGTAAACCATAATCCGCTACTGCATCGTCTCTCGAATCGTGATCTTGCGCCGTCAACCTACTGGTACCGCAGAAGACCATACGGGCTTCCGCTACGCCCTGATCATCTGAAGGTCTTACGCCTCCATGAATTATCTGCAAGCCCTTTTAACTCGTAACCTTCGAATCTCTTTATTCATGTTGCGGTGATCACCACGCTATCACAACTGGCCAAACACGTCGCTCCAAGTTTCGTCACAGCCTACTACGCTGGTACCGTCTCCAACGCTCTGCATCACGTCACGCTGGCCACCATGAAGCCTCACGCTATCACTTCCCAAGCTCGCCTCCCCGAGCTCGGATACCAAGTGTTACAGACTCTCACAACTAACTACTGATAATCACGGGAGCTAGCACCATAACTTTCCACCTAGCCAACCTTGCTGGAGTGTGAGAGTACACAAATTCCCTCCCATAACTTTCCACCCAGCCAACCTTGCTGGAGCGTGAGAGTACACACAGAGAAAATCAAAATCTGAAAACATACGTGAAGGTCCCTTCTCATTCTCTCACTAACTCCAACAAGCCCCATCTTCCTAGATGGATCTAGATGCCACATGCCATCATTATAGGGCCTTTCCTAATGCATCTTTTTTTTAAAACCCCTCACTTGGGATACTTTGAAATCCTTTGCCCCTAGGCACATTTCTTGCATTAGGCCCTTAACCTTAAATCCACCTAGTCTAGTGCTATCAGCCCTCACCTAGGACCTTGACATTAATTCCCTCCCGATCATTTACATGAAGCGCAAACACATATATTACAAATGTAGATCCTTAAGGGAAATGTCGACTGATTCTTCCGAGGTA
This sequence comes from Dipteris shenzhenensis, assembly GCF_047967505.1. Classification (NCBI taxonomy): domain Eukaryota; kingdom Viridiplantae; phylum Streptophyta; class Polypodiopsida; order Gleicheniales; family Dipteridaceae; genus Dipteris; species Dipteris shenzhenensis. The sequence goes on along the minus strand of NC_141617.1, from coordinate 4,320,788 downwards.
GCTAGAGCGTAACACAAGGAGTAGGACCCAGGATCCTAGTGGCTTAGTGGCAGGTTTGAGAGCACGCGCCTTGAGCTTCAGGACATAGAGATTCGGCAGCCTGAGTTTTCCTATCACTCCTCCCGAGCTTGATGGGTACAGCAGGGGGACGAGATGACGAAGGAGTTCTTTCAGACCACTCGGCCCAAATCGGCAGGCACGTAGGTGCAGTGTCTTCGGGATTTGCAGGGTGTCATGCACACTGGTTTTAGACCTGACCTTAGGTTTTAATAGTTAGCTCTTTCAAACAGAGAGGATGACTCCAACTTGTTTTGTAGCCCATGAGGTAGTTTGGGATTACGTTTCGATAGTAGTCTCGCTGGATTTGAGCAGCAGTCTGGAGGATCCTTTCACGGATGAGGAGCTTTGGGAAGCCCTCAAGGCTCTCTCGACCCAAACGTGTCCTGGCGAGGATGGCTTGACTCCGGCATTCTTCAGGAACTTCTGGGAGATCATCTCCACCCCTTTCCGCCCCGCTTGCCAAGAGATCTTCGACACAGGCTCCCTTCCTCAGTCCCTAAGCAGGGGGTGGATCTATTTGATCCCGAAAGGGGGAGATAGGTCAGACATCCGGCAATGGAGAGCGGTCACTTTGCTAAGGTCTTGAGTTTGCGGTTACGGCCCTATCTTATTGACATCATTCACGACACACAGACTGGGTTCGTTTAGGAGCACAGCATCCTGGACAACATCTTCATGTTCCAGGAGGCAATGGATTGGTCCAGGGATGAGTCACAACCGTTGGCCATCCTTCTCTGGGATTTTGAGAAGGCTTACGACAAGGTGGAGTGGTCTTTCTTGGAGGGTACTATGCGGGGATTGGGTTTCGCAGAAGACAGATGGATCAGAAGAGTTTTTGCACTTTATGCGGGGAGCTCTGGTCAGATGCTTATCGGAGGACACACAAGCGAGGCCTTTCCTCTCTCTCGCTCGGTCCGCTAGGGCTTCCCTCTCGCTCACTTTCTCCTCGGAGGCTTTGGGTACTACTTGAGATCATAGGTGGTGCGCCTCATAGGGTTGAGGCTCCCAATCAAACAGGAGGAGCTATTGGATTCTGAGTCTACAGATGACACGGCCTTGTATGTAGAGGGCACCACAACAAGTTTGGAGAAGAGTCAGGGGAGTCCTGGCTATCTACTGTGAGGCCTCGGGTGCGCATATCAATTGGACAAAATCCATAGGTTTCTTCATAGGCTGTGAGGAGACACAGAAGATTCGAGAGTGGGTGAGCGACTTTGGCTTTCGATGGATACCATGGGGCCAAATAGCAAGATACCTCGGATGCTAGGTTCATATTTATATTACAACAGAGCAGCAGATTGCCCCGGTCCTTGAGAGTGTTCGATGCAAGCTTCTCTATTGGAGCTCGGTCAAACTCTCCCTAGTGGGCTGTGCCTTAATGGCAAACCAGGTCGTTCTTGCCATGGCCTGGTATATCGCCTCCTGCTGGTGTTTTCACAGAGGGTGCATTGGCCAGCTCCGACCGATGGCTCGGAACTTCCTTTGGGCAGGATTGAACGGCACGAGGAATACTAGAGCCCGGGTCGCTTGGCAAATGGTGATCATGCCACAGGCATTGGGAGGCTTGGGTATCATTGATCCGGAGATGCAGAGCAGAGCTTTCTTGGGCAACTTGGTTGTTTGCGGCCTCACCCCAGGTGTAGAGCCTTAGAAGCTCCTCTTATAGCGAGGGCTTCTCAGGAACACCCCACGCACTGGGGGGTAGTGGCAACATTCACACAGGTGGATCTTCTCAGAGGCGCCCTTACGAGGAAGGGTTCTCCCTTGATGAGGAGCCTCCATAGGGTCTAGTAGAGATTAGCAGGGGGCCTCATTCGTGCTTAGCTCACATGCAGCGAGGAGTTCAAGTGTCAACCCCTTGTTTGGTACCTAGAGATCATAGATCATGAGGGGCACATACTTGGGCAAAGAACTCACATTGGTTGGGCATAGTGGGATAGTGGACCGGCCGGCTCCTTTGGTAGATGAAGAAGACTACCCATGGAGGCAGAGATGAGGCTTGGCGGCTTGGCGCATTTGCGAGGGGCAGGGCAGTGAATGAGAGGGATTGACCTAGCCATCCTTGAGTCCTGGTGGGAGGGACTTCGTGTGTGGATGGACAACAGATGGTTGGGCTAGTTTTCTCGGACTAGTGTCCCCTTGAGGATGATGATGCAGCGAGGTAGTACGCAGCCGAATTTTTTTTGTGTAGGACCTGGAGGCCTACTCTAGACACTCACTGAGAGAGACCTAGAGATGGATGGGAGTCTGGATGGGATTCATTGGCAGATGATCAGAGTAGTGGGACATTTGGGGAAGGAGTGGCACATTGATCCTTCTAGTATCTCAGAGCAGGATGCCCCCAGATCGCACCTCTGAATTTGGGAGGTAGGCCCTTGAGGGAGGTCTAGTGGGATCCGAGAGAGTGGTTCTGGCCCTCCAAGGGCGGCCTTGCTGAGCAGGTGGACAAGGTGCCCTTATTTTCCTACACCACACGGATTGGAAGGAGGCTTCAAATGGACTCTTGGATGTGGACCCCTTCAAGGGAGAGGAATTCGGTGACCTAGAGAGTGCCCTGGGAGGTCCGTTCCAAGTTTTGGACACGGTTGGGTCCAGTTTGCGGCCGAGGAAGATCTCCTTCTTCTAGCTGGCTGCTCACGGAGGCTTGCCCATCGGCCCCTGGTTGGAGTAGATGCGGGTGGAGGGGCAGTGTCATTGCTACTCTGCTGGTTTTTTGGAGTGCGATCCCTCACTACCTTTGGAGCTGTCGTAGCGCAGTGAGGATTTAGATGGGAGCCCTGAGGATTATGACCCGTATGCAGAGCCTTCAAAGGGACTACACATGCGGGATAGTGGCTTGGTTGACTGAGGGAGGACACACGTTCTAGATTGATGGGATCTCTCCAGCTTACCGGATGCAGGGTCAGAGCATTTAGTGGATAGAGCTCCATGAGGCGGTCCCCCCTGATAGTCTCATTCCTCCTCCTCCAGAGGACAACGTATGGGAGGTAGTAGCGTGGAACATTTGGGTTGCTCGCTGTAGTCTGGTGATGGCCGGTTCCACCCTCGGCTACCTCTAGCAGGATATCATCTACACCCTTCGCTCCACCTGGGAGCGTGGGACCCTAGGCTCTAGGGCGATTGTCGTCGCGAGGCGCGATCGAGGCTTGGCCTACAGGAGGTTTTTACACTTTCACTCCGCGAGGGATTCGCTGGTTGTATAGTCTCCCCAGTTGGCTGTTAGCCCCAGTACCAGAGATCCCCTAGGCAGTGAAGTGGGTTTCTCTAGAATAGGCTGGTTTTTCTTTCAGCCTTTTCCAGTTTTTTCCATATTCAGCACCTTCGGGGCTGCTATTTTGTATGAAGTCTTTCGAGCATTAATAGAAGGTTCTTTTCTTTGAAAAAAAAATATCAAAAATTGAAGACATAATGGGAGTTCGATCCATGGGGTGAACTAGAGGTTTGTATCCCACCTCTGATAAGCTACCACCAAATATAGTTTGAAAAAGACTTCACATTTTTAGGAGTTGTTCTTATCGCTTAGCCTCAAATCTGAGTTGCCAACGTAAAGCCTTACACTCATCATCATAGCAAGTGTTACAAGCTACTGGTGGACGTGTGGAGCGGATGGTGTGTGGAAAGATGAGGGCAGCCTCATGGAGAAAGCCTGTAATCAGAGTGCCTTGATTCTCTAGGAGTAGTATGTGGTCAATGTATGTGAGTAGAGTGAAGAGGCGCGTGGAGTATTCGGGTTTTAGGTTGTAGTGTATGGGTGGTGCTGTATGGTGTGCCTAGTAAGCTATGGGGTGGACATACTTTAAAACAAATACATGTGATTTGCTCCTAGAGGTCGTGGTGAAACATAGAAATTCGTGATATGTGAGAGGTGGAGGAAGGAGATCCCATAAGATAGTCACCCCCCCCCCCCGCGGCATGTGGGAAACAAGTGAAACCACCTGAAGAGGGCCAATGATCTGGGGTATTATAGATGATAAGATCATGTATCCTACCCATATCCAATAATGCATGCCTATAAGATGTTATAGGGCTCGCGTCTGTTTGCATAGAATCAGGACATCCCAGCTTCATCTAGATCAACATCTAGTAGTATGATAGAATCATTGTGGAAATCCAGAAGTGATACTTGTCATGTACCGGTCCTTGCTCATTAAAGTCCCCAACAAAGAACTTTCCCGCGGCTCCAAAAATCCATGACGTCTGGGTACAGGGCTGTGTATGGTCTTGAGCAAAGTGTGAGGTCTCAGGGGGATAGTAACAGACTACGGCGAAGAGGTCCTCTTGGGAAGGGTGTCAGATCCAAACCCAAAAAAAGCCTAGAAGTGTGTATCTAGCCTCTCGACGGATATTTTCTCGGCAACTGATGATCTGTATAGTACCGCCAAATCTTCCCGATCCCCACTCCTATTTCCCGGATCTCATCTCGATATTCTGCCTCCCACGTGTATCCACTAATGACCGGAAAAGGGTGCTCTAGGCTTTGATGTGTCTCTGTGTACAAAGCTAAAAGAGAGAGAGAGAGAGAGAGAGAGAGAAAGAAAGAAAGAAAGAAAGTGTATTATTGTCCACTAAAGGCCAAAATGGGCCCATGGGACATCAAGAACTCTGCGTACAAGATAGCACAAAATCAACGTGCCACAAAGAAGAGGCATCGTCGAATATCATCTAAGTGCTATGCAATACAATGCAAGTGAAAGTACATAATGTCAAATCCGAGCCTAAATACAAAGTAAGCTAGATGCAAGGAAACCGCCCCTGGGTGCAAAATGGGGGGATGAGTACAATATGTCAATGCAAAGATACAAGTCCATGTATCACGGAGTCTGAGAACCAAAATAATACTGGAAATCCTGTCCATCGACTCTGCCTCCTGCTATGAGAGTACAAATTTGAGCAAAAGTGAGGTGAGCGGCTGGTAGGGCGAGATCTCCATGAGTAAGTCTCCTCCGAAAAGCTGCCATCATCCTGGATCGTCTGGAGATGAAGCGGCGAGTACGTCCCCTATGTAACAAGATCCTGCGGCGTCTACAAACCATCTCATATGTACATCCACAGGGTGGAGGCATGTGTCCTGTGTGAGCTCTGACCTCCTCGTGCTCCTCCTGATACCTGTCATCTGGTATAGCGTGTGTCTGAGCTCTATCGGGCTGGGCTCTATCACGCTCCGGTCTGTGCTGATGGTCTCTGAGGTAGTGTCGTCGAAGCATAGTGGCCTCCCTGACATAAAGAGCTAGGCAATGCTGATCCTCATAATCCATCACTCGTGAGAGAGGTCCAAAGCCATCCGTGAAGAGACAGTGGAATCTCCCTCTGATCTCATAATATAGCGGGCATCTGCAAATGAAGTGCTCCTCTGACTCCACCTCTCCCATGGTGCAACAAGGGCAGATCCTGGTCTCTCGGCCTGGACGCCGTCCATCCTCCATGCGTCGCATCCTACCAGCCTCTATCTCGAGCTGATGCGAAGAGACTCTAAGCTGGCCAAGGGCAATCCTCAGTGAGTGGGACATGTGGATACCTGTGTAGCCTGGTGGAATGACAAATCCATCCTCTGAGATCCGAAGGAAGTGGTCACGATATGTGGCCATCTTCGTCGGAAGCTGCGTGGGATAAATCCAAGTGCGGTACGTATGAAGCTGCAGCAAGTCTGCTCTCGTGACCTGACTAAGCTCGTGGCGAGTCAACTCGAGATGAGGGGCATCTATGCTGTATCGGAAGGGAGGCAGTCTATCCATGTCTAGTCCAAGAGATGTGAGCCACCTAGTGAGTCTGAAGTACCAGCAGTATCGGGCCCCAGATCGTGCCAACTCCATAGAAGATGCAAGTGCTAACCATGGCAACCGAGCTCTGCCTGCTGCTGAGTCTCCAAACTCCCTAACCGAGAGAGAGAGAGAGAAAGAAAGAAAGAAAGAAATTTTATTAGAGTCTTCGGAAGACCGATGGGTCTATGAGACTGAAAGAAAACCTGATACAAATCACAGTAAGGGTGGAGCTACTGAAATGAGCATCATCGAATCCTAAGTCTGATCATACATAATCAAATGCATCTGGATGTAACAATGAAAAGAAAAGGACTGGAGCGAAGCAGAATCCTCTGTATGTCATGTCGCCCTGGCTAGTGCATAGCCGGTGATGGGACACTGGGGCCCATCAAGGGGTGCGTCTCGGTCTCCTGGACGAGGCTCGACGCAAGACCAGAGCCATCCTGACTCCCGTGGGACGTATCCCGGGTCTAAACAATGACAGGAGGTCACCCAGACTGATCTGTGTGTCCCCTCGATGCCTTGTGCGTCATGCTGCAGAGTGATCTGTGTGTCACAGAGAGACACAGAGAGAGAGAAAGAAAGAAAGAAAGAAAGTGTATTATTGTCCACTAAAGGCCAAAATGGGCCCATGGGACATCGAGAGAGAGAGAGAGAGAGAGAGAGAGAGAGAGAGAGAGAGCCATTTTGATTAACATTTCTTTAATATTTTCACTGTTCATTTGCATGATGAGGTTAGCTTCTTGAGATCTTTAGAGAGCTAGAAGAAAAGAACCTTGTTTTGATGCAAGAATCTCAAGATATAGAGACTGCCCTGGAGGACCTTAAGTCAAGGTTTAATGATACCAAGCTAAAGAACGGGCTCAAAATCTCTGGTCTACGGTCACAATTGGAGGTATGTGTTTCTTGGTCCAATTTCAGCTAGTACCTATTCAAACAGTTAGGGGCTTTTATTCAATGTATGTGGATACAAATTGTATGTTTGTTTTTCCTATAGGGATATTTTCTGTCACTCTTCCTTCAAATACCTTAAAATATCAATCATTTTTCTGATACTTGTAAATCTACGTTTTGACTTATCTCCTTCCATTCATTAATCCCAAAATGCTCTGCAAGCAGGCACTTAAATTAGCAATAAAGACTGAAGAGGAAAGGCAGAGCAATTTACAGAACAAGACGAATGTAAATATCGCTGACAAAAAGTATGATGTTTCTTTTGAAGAAATAGCCACAAAAGTATCTGAGATCTATATGAGGTGCGGATTAGAGGATGATCCATCTCAAGGAACATTGCAGAGGCTGACTAGTATTGAGGTCGTAAGCAAGGCCCAACCATTGGTTTCTTGAGTTTTTAGATTTTTCTTTGAATATAATTATTATTCTTAGTGACCTCAAGTTAATTATCTTGTTTATTTATTGTTGAAAAAGGTAATATTGTTTGATTATCATGAGAACTTGAGATTATCCCTTCTGAATTCCATCTTGCTGCATATTTGTATAGAGAGATAAAAGAACTTAAGATTTATATTAAAATCTTGAGAGGTGTATATAGCAAATCTAAAGCAAAGGTTTTATAATGACTATTGAAGGTGTCAGCTTCAAATGAAACTCTAGGTTCTGTCCAAAGCATTATCTTTCTGTTAGGTAGATTCAGCTGATGAGCCTAAGAGATCTATGATTCCTAACACTCATTCCCCACATTTTTAAATCCTTTTTTTTGCTTTCTACCCCTATTTAAAGTGAAACAAAAACTCCCTTGGCTGCCCTAATACTTGGTTCATGGGCCAAAGCAACCTAAGCTGAATGAAATGTGGAAAATCCTTCCACAGTTGTGCAAGTCTTGGCCATGAAGGCCAAAACAACTAGGTGCTCCAGCCAAAAAGAAAGAAAGAACAACGGTAATCCAAATCCCTTGATTTAACTTGTGAAACTAGTAGTGGCCATGGTGTGAGAAGGATGGACGTGAGATCCATGCAATGCCTCTGTGCATCTAGCTCTCCAGATACGCCACGTTGCAATAGTCACGACGATCTTCCAAGATGTATACCCAGAAGCATGCACTGGTCTGAAAGGGGAGAAGGAAACATCATGTAGAGCGCTCCACTCAACTAAATGTCTTTGAACCGAGATAGCCCAAGAAGCGTCCTACCTCTCATAGAAAGCCTCAGGCCCTAAAAGAGAAAGCCAAGCCACTGAATCCTACGTCATGTAGAAGCAAGAAGGAGAAAAGGTACTAAAGATCCTATCAATCCCTTTCCAAATGATCCTCGCCTGTCTACAGTCTCATAAGAAATGATGAATTGACTCCTTGGCAGACCTGCAATGAGGACCAATAGACCCTGCCCTAAACCTAGACCTCCACAGGTTCATTGCAATCCTCCATGACTAGAGATTCAAAAGAATAGAGTGATTTTTCTATTCCTAAGGGATTTCTAGAGTCTCCCCCAAAGGACTCTCTACAAGTCAGTAGAAATAAGAAAGTTCTCCGAATGCTTTTCTCTCGGTGCCCCACACCAATTCACTCCCTCTCTCCTTGATCCCACTGTAAAAACTTAATGGGCATACACCCATATAGCCAAATCTTCCATGAACCCAAGAGAGTACGACGTGGGCTTGGATCTAGGTGCCACTCTGAATCCTTAGCATGCTCCACATAACCTAAGATCTTGGCAGGCTGAAAGGGAGAATATCATATGAAGATCTAGTCAACCTGCCACCTGACTTAACATCAAAGGCCAAGGCATTCTCGTTTTCTCCTCGAAAGTTTGTGACCTGAAGTGGAATGCCTATCCTTGTGAAAGCCCCCATCCAAGTAGAACAAACAATACGCTTGTCATCTATATCCACCCAATCCTTGGGTAAGGTTGCACCAATCTATTGATTTCTCCCTGCCCTTCCTTTGAGGTGGCTTACCATTTGTTGTTTATGATCCTGTAGAAGCTTTTTAAAAGATTTCTAGGACCTACAGAGGAGGCAAGGCTTCTCTCTCCCATGTTCGCCACTGCTACCGATCTACCTCTATCCAAACCCCAGTCATCAACATAAGATCTATCCATGCGTGCATAGATGGGCATCTGAGGTCTCCTGTTCGACCACGAGAATAGCAATGACAGTGACTGAGTGTGAAAGGCATCATTCAAATAAACATCCCTGTGATCGAACCAAAATAGGAAGGCGATCATCATTCTGACATGACTATGTAGCACTAAACACTTATCGTTCCGACATGATTATGTAGCACTCACAACACTTATCATTTGCATTCTGCATTGGAGTGGATGCTCGTTTAGTAGCTCCACCCATACAACTTGTTCATATCAACTTGTTCATATCAGGATGTTTCACAGTCTCATAGACCCATTGATCTTTCGAAGACTTTAATAAACTTTCTTTCTTTCTTTCTTTCTTTCTCTCCAAAGAATGAATGCCTCCTTTTCTACCCCTCTTCTCATCTAAAGACAACTTCACCATGTTGAAGTCACCTCCAATAACCCATGAATTGCCAATCAAGTCTTTTGTCTCCGTTGCTTTGTCATGGGTATGTCCGTAAGTCACTCACCACCAGTCCAGTACTTATAGTCACCATTCTTTGATAAAATGTTTAGATAATTGCAGAGACCAAAAGACATCCTTTCATGAACTAGTTTTTTTTTTTCCAAAAAGATCACTTCATTAAGTATGAATGAAAACCGCAAGACCAAGCTCTAATGCGGGAGTACATCATGCCATGCATGAGAAAAAAATCCGCTCAAACCGAGCTAACAAAATTCCAAGGTGGAGGTTGAAAGTCCCACCTCAACCCTAAAGGAGACTCAGAGAAGCAAGGAGATCCTCTCCAAACTCTAAAAAAAGTACCTCTCTTGGCTATAGCTGCTCTGGAGGATCCCCGCATGCTCGCCCAGATTGCCACCAATGTGTGTATAGTATCAGCCCATATACTGGCCATCGACTGGGAAGGGTGAATCTAGGAACCCTTCATCGCCTCTGTACATCTAGCCCTCCAAATATGTTAATCTGCAATGCTAGGCAGAATCTCCCATGATATGTCCACTGAGGCATGAGCGGATCTGAAAGGAGTGAAGGGAACATCTTGGAGAGAACAAGACTCCATGGAGAGAACAAGACTCCATGGAGTTTCATCGTATAATGAAGGCTGAGTCTGAGTCATGTCCCTCAAAAAACACCCAAGGGCTGGTAAGAGACAACCATGCCACTGATTCCCAAGTCATGAAGAAGGGTGCTCTATGAAATATGCTAATAATCCTAGCAACACCCTTCCAGATTGTCCTCCCCTGTCTGCACTCCTAGAGGCAATGGTGACACTTCTGCGTGGCGTCGAGGACAAGTAGGGTCAATCCCAAACTTGGATCTCCATAGGTTCACTACAATCCCTCCATGCATAGAAAGCCAAAAGAAGAGAGTGATCTTTCTATTCCTGAGGAAGTTCCAGACCCTCCTCCAAAAGTTTTTCTACACCTCGGAAGAAATCTTAAAACTATCCCAATGAGGAGCTTTGGAGGGCCTCCAACCTCTATTGCTAAGCTGAAATCTCCCGGCATTTCTGACTGTGTGACGAAAGAAGGGGATGCTCTTCTCTCGGTGCCCTTCATCAATCCACTCTCATTCCCTTGAGTCCCACTACAAGAACCTAATGGGGGAACCACCATATAACCAGAGTCTCTATCTAAGGGGGAGGTCCGCTCACTTTTGGAGGTGTTACGAGAGGCCTAAGGTCACTGATGTGAGAAGCATGAAGTGGATAATGCGTAGACCTATGGCACAACTCTACCTAAGCTGCGCTTCACTGCGTGATGCGTGAACCTATGACACAACACTAGTTGAAGGTGCTACGGAGTGCTGAGTGCTAGAACAGGAAGAACAAACCCAGAAAGGAGATAAGAAAGAACAACGCTAATAACAGATAACGGAGAATGCGGTAGACAAGAGCACAACGCAAGCAAGTGTGTATCATAGAATGAAGGGATCCTCATACACTAGCCTCTCCGAAACAAAGATGAGAGATCACTCATCCACAGTAGTAATACACCATAACAATGCAACAGGCAAGCTCATAGCTCTAGCCTTTCTCCTTCTCACTCTCAATCCCCATACAATGCTGAATGAATCCCCATCCCCCTCATCTTCTCTCTTCACCCTCGCCTTTCGGATGGGAAATCCCCTCCCTCTCTCTTATTGGCTGTCCCCTCATCCTTAGCCATCTTGCCGATGAGTCTCTTCATGTCTCCTGCAACAACAGCCAGCTTGGGTACATATGCACCGCCTGCAGCCACCCTGTATCTGACAAGGCACCGCCAGATGAACATCTATGCCACCAATGAGTCAGGCCTGTAGAGGTTGGCAGAGCGTGACTGTGCGACATGAAGACCCTTGACGCATGACCATGTGCTTGGGTGATATGTCCTCCTGATGACTATGTCCCCTTGGTGACCATGTCCTCTCCATGACTTGTGTCATCGTGTGACCATGTCATCGCCATGACTTGTGCCATCCTTGTGACCATGTCATCGCCATGACTTGTGTCATGCTTGTGACCATGTCGTGCATGATCTCTGTACAACAGTTCCCCTGCCACTATCATTCACCGTCCCGATGAATAGGTCATGCTGAAGATGTGCAGGAAGAATGTCTTAGCTCAATACAGAAATTGTCATAGGTGAAGCAAAAAGACATATTGAAAACATATCAGAGTCACCCAACTTACAAATGTATCATCAATCTAGATCCATTGTGTTTTACAAGAGTGGAGTTGAAGAAACTCTCCGAAAACTTTATTAAACTGCTTGTTACAAAAAATTGCTGGTCAGTTAACAAAAACTGTTTTACAGAAGCCATTGGCATACAAAAAGGTCTCTTGACATTGCAAAAGTGTGCTGAAATCCAAGAAAATCACCCAGAGAATGCTGACTATGTACTAATTGCCTGAGCTGAAAATGGAACCAATAACCCAATACCAAAACCAGCGGAGAAGCCAACATGCTAACAAGAGATGCCACAGTGAGAGGCAAACAAGCTAACTACATACAAAATCCTCTATTGAAACATATGTCACTCTTCATCCCTGCCCTAAGATGGTGCTACAAAGACCCCAGACACTTGATCGTTCTCTTCCTCAACGGTGTCCATCACATTCTGGAGATTCTCATATTTCCCTTTGTATCGGTGATATTTCGATTTGTAAAGGTCACACTTAGACTCTAAAGTAGTATGCTCTGCCTGTAGGGATAGTAGCTCTGCATTGACTGTGGCATTTGTATCTTGTAATGCAGAGTGCTGCTGCTGGATCTCCTTGAGGTCCTGCTCTTGAGTCTCAAGCTGAGACCCCAGCTCAGCTATCCTCCGCTTTGCTGCAGAATGTGAAGTGGCTAGGCTGTCATGTTTTGCTTGGAGTACACTTAGGTCTTGGGCCAGCCTATTTCTTTCTGTGGTATGCGTGCATAAAACCTCCTGGAGTTGAGAGTCCCTCTGATGCAGTTCCATTTCATGTTGTGCTTTCAGTCTGTCCATCTCCGTGTTATAGGCTCTTTCCTTGCCCTGGAGCTGTTTGTTGTATTGTTGCTCCTGCACGCGTGCTGCTTTTTCCATTTCAAGTTTCAGATGTTGCTTCTGGCATAGGAGCATTGTGTATGGCCTGTTGCATTAAAAACAGCAGCCCCTAACTGGGTAAAGGTGTCATCCACGATTCACTGATGTAAATGCAACGACCTTTGAGCCCAAGCATACCTGTCATTGAAGGACATGCAATCAGCCATATTGATAATATTTCCTAGCTCTTCAAAGCTAGCCTTCATGCCTTTTTGCTCCACTGGGTCCAAGGCTGCAACACTCGCTAGATGATCAAGCCCGATGTAATCAGTAGGTGCTCTCGTAGCTCGGTTGTTTCGTGCCAAGGTCTCATGCAGAGAAATATTGAATAGCTCTTTGGGTTGGGGTTAGTTTGTTTGTCTATGTGTGTGGGTGGGTTTTGTTTTGTTTGGGGAGGGGGGGATCGAGTTTGTGCCCAACCAAAACCTTGGAAAACACATTTTTTAGCACTATTCTAATCCGTACGCATCTAATTCGTACTCTGTACACTGTTGGCCGACTTTGGCTGTGGTTGGCCTCAAGGATGGTCTCAAAGAGGAGGACTAGGAGGAGGATGGCACTGATGCGACTAGCACTATTTTGAACTTCCGGGAAGGAAACTAAGGTGTGCTTCCCTCCTCCTCGGAACTACTAGTTTGAAGATCATTGATGACGCTCTTGACCACCGCCTGATACCTTGAAGGCATAGATTGGTTGCTAAAAGGTCGGCCACTTTTGGAGCTATTGACGGGCCTTGATGGTTGTGAGGACTTTGGTGATTTTTATGATCGACTAGCAGGAGAGGACAAGGAAGATGTATTCCTTGGCCCACTGTCCACCCTGGAGAGAGGAGGTGACCTTAACCTGGAAGGAGGGGGTGACTTCGGAGGGGATGCATGTCAGGGACGGAGTTGATGCTAGTTGGTGACGAGGCCGATGGTGTTGAGACAGAGTCACGCATACAGTCGCTATCCTTTGTTTGTGACGTTGTCGCAGCTCCCAACACTGCACCAATCAAATGGGGGGTGTCGCCCTCTCCCGCCACTACCACATCAACCATGCTAACTTGGGATGCTGGTTCACCTCTGGTATTGGGACAGTCTCTACTGTAGTGATCATTTGTGTTGCATTGTGTGCAAGAGGGTCCTCCAAACGGCTGTGGACAATCATCTTGGTAGTGGCCGTACTCTTTGCATTGATAACACATGATAGGTCTTCTAAGGTTGGTCCCTCTACTAGCGCCTCCCCGGCCTCCTCGAAAACCACCTTGTCGATCTCGTCGATAGTATTGTCCATACCCACCTCCGGGAGTAGGTGGTTGGTATGGTGCATAATAGGGTTTAGGATAAAAGTATGGTGCCCCAACCGGACTGGGTGAAGGGGCTTGAAGCAAAGGGGGATTAGGAAGCAATGGGGGTGGAGTGATAGGAGGGGAAGGTGGTTCAGATGCTTTCCCAGGAGCAGGAGGTACAAGTGCTGGGCTAGAAGCTATCGGTGTAGCTCTGTTGATTGCAGCCACTAAGGGTTCCCCTGAAGAATACTCAGGTAGAAGCTTCCTTAACCCTTTGAGGTACCTACACTCGGAACAATCATGTCCATGGATTTCACAAAATGTACAAAAGGAGGTAGAAGTAGGTACCTTACGCTTAGAGGGGCACTCCTACAGACCAGGGCCAGAACCCTTGCATTCTGTACGCCAAAGACCACTTCTGATCTGGGCCTCATAAGATGGTTGTCCATCCATCCTTGTTCTGTCTTTCAGACCTTATTTGATTTCTTCTAACTCCTTCTTGAGTTGCTGCCATGCCGATGATCCCTCCTCTCTCAGGGGCTAGGTGGTCGAAGTCGGCGATGAGGCAAAACTTAACTGTGACAGTTCCATCTTCACTACCTCCCTCAAGAAATCTTGTAGTGAGGCATGTTTAGGAAGTTATTCAACCAGCCTTATAGCAATGGTGGGAGGCAATGCTTTTAAAAACCACCCTTTCATGACAGCATCATTAGGTGGCAAAGACATCTTGGTAGCCAAGTCCCTCATCCTTGTATACATCTCAGAGATGCTTTCCCCAGGCTTCATAGTGTCAGTGGACAACTCCTGGACAATCATATGTTCGAACTTCTCCAATTTGAAAGTCCGTAAGAATTCCTCCCTTAGAGGTGTCCAAGTTTGAAAATGGTCAGGGGGAAATTGACTACACCATCTATCAGTTGCATCCTCTAATGACGACGGAAAGATGTGTAGGAAGGCATGCTCATTCTCCACGCCTTTAGCTTTGCATGCCGTGAGAAATTTCCTCACATGAGCTTCCGCATCCTCATGAAGGTGACCTTTGAACTTCTTAGTCTTCACGTGGACCTTGTTGAGTAACTCAAGAAGTCGAGCTTTTTCTGGAGGATTAAGAACCACCATTCCCACTTCAGAGGCTGAAACGGGTGGAATAGATGAAGGGCCCCCGATGGAACAGTACTAATTGTGGAGAGGCTGATGAGGCGATACCCCGTGCAGAGGACCACACTAGTGGTGAACTCACTACTACTGATGTAGCCATAGAGGAAATAGATGGTACTGCATATGTCGCAGGTGCTACCGTTGCAAAAGTAGATGGTAAGGACATAGGAAATATGGGGGTCAAAGAGGATGCAAGGGCAGTTGGGAAAGAGAAGGATGGGGTCGAAGCCATGTATGATGGATAAGGGGTAGGAAAGGACATAGATAATGGTAATGGCAACGTAGAGGGTAGGGACATCACCGGAGCAAAATGAGAGCCCACAGGCATCATGGATGTAGAAACTAGACTCGATGGAACGGGGTTATGCATAATAGACGAAATAGTAGCTTGACCACTGGATGTCAAGTCCGGTGCTGAAACTACACCCGTCCTTGAAGTGGCTATTGATGACATCGTTGCAAGAGGAGAAGAGGTGTTGTCTTGACCTTGAAGAGCTCCTGAGGAGTCCTCGTCCTTCGTACTTTCCTACTTCACATGCTCTCTGCTTTGTACTTCCTCTTCTCCAGAGTCCCGATCTGACCACCAAGGATCTTGTTGGTCTAGATCGATGAGATTTTCGATGAAGTTACTTGCTCTGGCCAATGCTCCAATGGGTTCACTTTGTGCTTGCCCTGAGGACTTCGCCAACTTCCATCTCACATAATGCTTTTTGTATCGAGTCTAGTTGGCAAGAAGTCTTCTCTCCACTCTCCTCAAGTACCTCCTAGTTCTCTCACTAGATCCTTCAAGGGTATTAGAACTACTCGGCATAAGAACTGAAGGGGGAAGGTGAGTGGTAGAAGTACAAGAGGGAGAGAGTGAGAGAGAGAGAAGACTCCAAATGTGCGGGTGTGAAGTGATGAGCCACACCACAAACTCTTAAGTTTTATTAGGATTAGGTTTTCCCCCAATGATTGTCTTAAGACAGTCATAGGTGTCATATCTTCAATAAAGGGGTGGCAATGTGCCTTTACCCCAACAACCTCCCACCTAAAGGCCAATATGCCTAAAGGGGAGAAAAGAATAAAAATTACAGCAATATACAGTTACTGTATACAAGACCATAAAATAAGAGTGGTCTCATCCTAATCCCATGATGTGGCGGCAATGTGCAAACCGCTCTGTAGGCAAGCTCTTAGTGAGCAAATCTGCAGGATTATCATCAGTATGTACCTTCACAAGCTCAAGTCGCTTGTCTTCCAGTACCTCCCTGATGAAATGATATTTCACATCTATGTGCTTGGTCTTCTGATGAAAGACCGGATTCTTTGCCAACATGATAGCACTCTAACTATCACAATGCAAAACTGGCATATCTCCTCTAATGCCCAAATCTCCCACCAGCCGAGTAAGCCATATTGCTTCCTTGCAAGCCTCAGTGGCTGCAACATATTCAGCTTCAGTAGTTGATAGTGCAACGCATTTCTGCAACCGAGACACTCATGATATAGCACCTCCTGCAAATGTGAAAATATAACCGGTAGTAGACTTCCGATTATCTGCATTCCCTACATAGTCTGAATCTGTAAAACCATGCACCAATGCATCCTGCCTACCATAGCATATGCACAAGTTTTTGGTACCCTTAAGATACCTCAAGACACCTTTCACTGCTTCCCAGTGCCGCTTGCCTGGATTTGCCATATACCTTCTGATGACTCCCACCGCAAAAGCAATATCCGGACGAGTGGCAACCATGGCATACATCAAAGAACCAACTGCAGATGCATACGGAACCTTGGCCATCTCAGCCTTATCATCATCTGCTGTCCTTACTGCTGAGTTTTAAATGTGGAGGCAACGGGGTACTAATAGACTTCCCCCCCTCCATTTTAAACCTCTGCAGTACTTTGTCAATGTACTCCTTTTGTGACAGAAACAAAAGTCCCTTGGACCTGTCACGAGTAATCCGCATGCCAAGAATATGGTTTGCATCACCCAAGTCTTTCATGTCAAAAGACTTATGCAGTTGTTTCTTTAAAGCACTAATCTCAAGCTGAGATTTACTGGCAATCAGCATGTCATCCACATATAGAATGAGTAGCATCAAACTGCCATCCTTTGCCCGTTTAGTGTACAAGCAATGATCGGTCTCACACCTATGATACCCTTGGGACTGCATGAAGGCATCAAACTTCTTGTACCATTCTCTTGGTGCCTGCTTGAGTCCATACAAGCTTCTCTTGAGCTTACACACAAGCTGCTCTTTCCCTTTAACAGCATATCCCTCTGGCTGACTCATATAGATCTCATCATGTAGATCTCCATGAAGAAAAGCAGTCTTCACATCCATCTGACATAAATCCATGTCCTCATGAGCAACAAGAGCTAACACTGCTCTCAAAGTAGTCATCTTGACTACAGGAGAAAAGATCTCATCAAAGTCAATGCCCTTCTCCTGCTTAAATCCCTTGGCAACCAATCTGGCCTTATACCTCGGTAAAGCATTTGAATCCACTTTGACTTTGTAAACCCACTTGCATGGCAAAACCTTTCTGCCTGCAGGTAGCTGCACCAAGTCCCATGTATCATTTTGAAGTAGGGAGTCCATTTCTGACTGCATGGCTTTCTCCCACTTCCTTTTCTCTGTTCTTCCCATAGCTTCCTTGAAGCTGGAAGGCTCACCACAATCTGTCAGCATGATAAAATCAGCCACATTATTGGCTCCTGGAACAAACCTGGCAGGAGGCCGTTGTACACGGGTGCTCCTCCTAACAAAATGTTCCGGATTAGGCTGCTGTCCAGCCTGTTCGTCATGCATGACGGGTGGCTGTACCATCATATCTGGCTGTTCTACAGCCCCATCTGCTGGCATATCCAGTGGTGCATCATTGGCAAAATTATCTGGCTGATTTCCAGCCTGTATACCCTCTTGAACAAGGTTATCTGCAGCAACTTGCTGCTGCATATAAAAGGGCATTTTTTGCTGTCCAACATCATCATAAATAACCCTCCTGTATTCCACAGGTTGCACGGGTTCCTTGTGTACACTATCCTCTTTAAAGATGACATCATTGCTGCGTATAATCTTCCGTTTAACGGGATCCCATAACCTGTACCCCATTTCACCTTCGTCACCATAACCCATAAAGATGCATCTGGAAGACTTTGGCTCCAGTTTGGTGCACAGTTCTTTGCGCACATGAGCAAAGCACTCGCAGCCAAATACACGTAAGTGCTTATTTGAGGGTGGCTTGCCAGACCACACCTCCTCTGGCACTTTCAACTCCAAAGCCTTGTTTGGCGACCTGTTAATAATGTGAACTGCTGTTTGCACGGCTTCTGCCCAAAAGCCATGGGGCAATGCAGCATAAGACAACATACATCGAACCTTCTCCTGAATAGTTCGATTCATTCGCTCACTTACACCATTTTGAGATGCATTATGAGGGGCTGTGAGTTCCTGTTTGATGCCCTTAGCTTCACAAAACTGCACAAAAGCATGTGACACATACTCACCCCCATTATCGAATCTGAGGCATTTCAGCCTGCGTCCTGTCCGATTCTCAACCTGAGCGACAAACTTCTTGAAAGCATCTAAGGCATCACTCTTATGCTTCAAGAAATTGACCCACACTTTGCGTGTGGCATCATCAATAAAAGTAATAAAATACTTTGCACCCCCTAGTGATAACTGTGGCATCTCACACAAATCAGTGTGCACTAGATCAAGCGGTGCTCTATTCTGGGGAGTTCTCCTCTTATGAGGAGTCACAGAATGCTTGCCAAATATGCAATGATCACAAGTAGGCAAATCTGAAAAAGAGAGAGACGGCAGATAACCCAAACGTGACAGTTCTTGCATTCCTTTAACAGACATGTGTCCCAACCGGCTATGCCACAATGAAACCTTTGGCAGCTCGGTTATGGCAACAACATGATTACCCACACTGGAAACATAAAGAGGGTACAAGGTATCACTCTTAAAACCCTCAGCCACTACAACCTGGCCATCAGTAATCACCCATTTGGAATCCCCAAATGTGGTGTGGTAACCACTGTCATCCAATAAGCCAGTGCTAATCAGATTTTTCTTGATTTGCGGCACATGGCGAACACCATCAAGCATGAAAGTGCGTCCATCAGGGAACACTATCTGTATACTGCCAATCCCTGCAATCTGACATGCATAGTTGTTCCCAAGGTGAACAACTCCATGAGTACCTGTGTAGGAAGTAAACCACTCCCTATGAGGAGTAACATGAAAAGAAGCACATGAATCCAAGAGCCAGGTGTGCATGTCATGGCCATCAATAACCAATGTGTGTGCAATTACAGCAGAAGAACATAATACCTCATGTCTGTCACTGTCACTGTCCTCTGCTGCAACATTCACTGCATCCAAGTCATCTACCTTGGCCTTGCCTTTGCCTTTGCTTCCACTGCCTGCATCCTTTGTTTCAGCCTTCTTGGCTTTCTGATCCCATATAAACTTGAAGCACTTAGACTTCACATGTCCCTTCTTGCCACAATAAAAGCATTCAATATCCTTTTTACCACGGGACTGACTGCGGGATTTAGACTTACTAGCAGATCTCCCCTTCTGCTGAGTCCTGCCTCTTTCCTGTACCTGCAAAGCATTTGAAGACTTGCGCCAGCATTATTCTTTCTGCTCATCTCCTCCATAAGGAGAGAGCTCTCCACATCAGCATACATAAGAGTGACATTTGAATTAGACAGGGTGGTCTTGAAAGTGTCCCAACTCTCAGGAAGGGTACACAACAAGAAAGTAGCCTTGAACTCCTCATCAAGGTTCAACCCCTGTGCAATCAGCTGTGTAAAGATGGCATTGAACTCACTCAAGTGTGAGGTCATAGCTGTACCTTCCTTCATGCGAAGATCAAGCAGCTTCTTCAACCAATACACCTTACTGGCTGAACTCTTTTGTGCATACAACTCTGCTAGCCTCTGCCATACACCATAAGAGGTCTTTTCAGCCTGAACATTGTACACAAGAGAATCACTGAGAGTAAATATGATAGCAGCCCTCGCGGACAGATCTAGCTCCTCCCATTCATCATCTGACATCCCAGATGGCTTGACACCCTTCACCCTTATGGGCTTAGAAATCTTCTTAAGCAGAAGTACATTCAAGCACTGTTCTGCCCATAATGCGTAATTGTGTGCCCCTTCCAACTTCTTTATGTTCAGAATTGATGATTCACTTCCCCCTGATGCCATATCAGATAAGGAAAGTACCTGACTCCCTGTAAGTCAAGAAAGACTGAATAAAATTCTGATTTCTCAGAAAAAACCTGCTCTATCAAGAGCCAGGAGCACTCACAATAGTGCTGTTTTTTTACTGTCAGAAAATCTGCAGCACAACAGAAAATTTCTCTCCAGTTACTGTACCTTCTGACACACTGAACCGTGCTCAAATAGGCATAAAAAAAAACAGTAATTTCAGAATGCTGCAGCTGCTCCACAAGTGCTTTAACAGTGCATCAACAGCTGACAAAGCACAAAACACTGCTGTAAACACTGCTGCACTGCTGTCCTGATCACTTCTCCCACCTCAGATGAGGTATTGCACTGATTTAATATGCATAAACCACTTGGCATATACTGTTTTGATTACCGAAAAAAAAAGAGCTCCAGACACTTCAGCCTGGCACAAAACCTGCAACAGAAAATGGGATAAATCCCAAGCAATAACCATTCTGCCAAGGGAATAAAATGCATCTGAAGATCTCTGACAGTAACCCAAGTGCTCTCAAGCAAAATCTGGGCAAAAGCCCCTTGATCTGACAGTTGTACCAAGTGAAAACAACCTCAACAATGAGGGATAAGGCATACAATGTGCAAATCTCTCTGACAAAATCAACTAACAGTGTAATGCAAATACTGCCCTGTGTAGAAATGACATACACAGATCCCAACGTACAAACACTCAATGAGGAACCTTTTGAGCACTGTCAACGATGGACAGTTAGGGACCGAGTAAACTCGATGCGCCCTGGCCAAGCGTGGCTCAACTGAGGTTCTCTGAGTGTTGCACAAGAAATGTGACCTGCAAGAAAATGTCACCTCCACACTGCGGAAATCGAGACAAATGTGTGCACTCTGGCACCACACTACCTCAAGGCATACAAAGCATCAACTGCTGGGCAAAAGCCCTATGATCTGCTCACCCGTAAACTGAGATTCAAACCCAGTAAAAGCATATATCCTCTGCAAAAATCAAGGCATTACCTTCCCAAAACAAAATAATTGTAGTGCAATCAACCACACACTGTGGTTCTGGTCACCTCAAGCACGAGGGAGATGAAGGTACTTGCTGTACTTTAAAAAAAAAAACAGTTTTGAGAACTGAAAAATGATCCTGAATGAAGAGCAGAGTGCTCTTTCTCCTTCTCCCGAACACATGGGATGTTCAAAAAGCACTTGGGTGTCCCGCCCGCACAACATGGTGTGCAAAGTGGATGTTAGGTGTCTAGATTGGTAGACACATGCACACGCACGTGGTTGTACACTCCAAATTTGTCATTGAGGGGGAGTGTTGACAAATTAGATTGGCAATGCCAAAGTGTAATGGGTGAGAGGTGAGATGGGCACATATGATTGTACATTGAGGAGGGGTGTTGAAATGTGCAATGTCCAATTGTTGGGATATTGTGTTGGTACCCTAGAGGGGTATGTTTGTGGGAATTATGGTAGCCACACAAGAGGATGTGGACTACATGAATGGATGTGGGACATTGGTCACCACAAGATGGATGTGGAGTTGAAGGGGGAAGGTGAGTGGTAGAAGTACAAGAGGGAGAGAGTGAGAGAGAGAGGACTCCAAATGTGCGGGTGTGAAGTGATGAGCCACACCACAAACTCTCAAGTTTTATTAGGATTAGGTTTTCCCCCTATGACTGTCTTAAGACAGTCATAGGTGTCATATCTTTAATAAAGGGGTGGCAATGTGCCTTTACCCCAACAAGAACTCTCCGCTCTAGGACCCTCAAATGCCACTTCACTCTTGCTACTCAATACCAGCAGTGTCTCAGTGTGATCGCCGTAAACTATCTGAGGGGGAGGTCCGCTCACTTCCGGAGGTGTTACTGGAGGCCTAAGGCCATTGATGTGAGAAGCGTGAAGTGGGTAATGCGTAGACCTATGACACAACTCTACCTCAGCTGCACTACACTATGTGATGCGTGAACCTATGACACAACACTAGTCAAAGGTACTACGGAGTGCGAAGTGCTAGAACAACCTTCCCTTGTGGGGAGAATGAGGGTCTCCCAAGCCACCCTGGCTACAACATCTGAGGTGCCATCTAACCCACTTCATCGGAAGTTCCTGATAGGTCTCATGGACTGAGAGATACAACCTCTAGATCTGCACCAACATGAGCAAACAAACCAGGTAGTAGGCAATATTACCTAGTTCAGAACCACTACTCGGGATGCAAGTTCAAGTCTGGTAGAACTTCAAAAAATTAGTTTCCTCCTGATGCTGTCCAACACGGGAGCAAACTGCTGTGCTGGAGAGATGCCCACCCCAACCTGGCATCCTAGGAACTTGATGAAAACCTCGCTCTGGGTCCAAGTGAATCCTATGTCATTCCCCTAGTCTGGAGTGTCCTCATCATTGATCCAAAAGCTATTGGATTTATTCCAATTAATATGAGCCCCTGCTGCCATGTAAAACAAATCCCTTCCTCCAGCGCCCGGGTTCTAGGGCGTCCTGGGTAGCAATTTCACGGATGGAACTTTTTAAGTGTTTGAATCAGCCTTTTCACATTGATTGGCGAATGGATCCCCACTCAGCTAATCTTCGTCCACTTCCATCGGCCGCGAGAACCGTCATTTTTTCAGAAGACAAGTTGCAGCAGCTCAAGAAAGATGTGGAACTAGAGGGCTCCACATCACTTTTCACCCGCATCTTTGAGTCACACCCTTCTAGATGACAGCTAGGGACTGGATGCTGGCGGCGTTACCAGGAGATCTTACCCCACACCTCAGAGATGTTCGACTTTTGGGATGTGGATTCTTCCAAGTGGTTTTCGACTCCCAAGAGTCCACAACCCTTCTTCTCAAAGCTAATCCTCTGGATTTGGGTTCGAGGAGGATTTTTCTTTTGCCCTACACCTTGGGCTTCGATCTGGTTGAGGAGGACAGTCAGGTCACATCACTGTTCATTAGATTTCCAGTCTTCCTCAGGTCTACCATCGACTTCTTGCTACTATCGATCGGAGTGGTCACTGAGATCCCCCCCCCTTCCTGGCATGCCTTCTTCCTCGGCTGAGGCAGTTAGAGCGGATGAGGTGCCTCGAGTTAGGGTCATTGTCTCTGACTCTAACATCTCAGATGACCACATCATGCTTCAGCGCCCAAATGGCTCTCTCTTTCGACAGAGAGTCGAGATTGCAGGTAGACAGGACCAGTGTAGGATTTGCAGGACCCTTGGGCACTTTGCTAGAGACTGCCCAAGGAAGAGAAAAAGACCCAAGAGGTCTTATGGTGCGGCTCCTTCACGTACTATCCCGATTGCACCTCCCCAGCGCCCTGTACCACGCACTCCATGACCACCAGGAGCAGCAGGGCGCCCTGCTTCGCGCACCCCAGGACCACCAGGGGCAGCAAGGTGCCCAAAGCCCGCAGCACACCCAGCACCACGATGGAGAGCGATCAGAGCGGCTCCCTTACCTCAGGAGGAGACCTTTGATTCGGTTCAGACAGACGCCATTCAGACTCCAGAGGTAGATGTTGATCACGAGGGGGCTACCGATACTTCTTTCCCACAGACTGTTCCTGCCACAGTCAGGATGACCAAGGGTCACCTGGAACATACAGGGCCTAGGCGGAGTTCCACACCATCGCCGTAGGCAACTGATCCGGAATCAGCTTCATCGAGGTGTCATTGGAGGTGCTATTGATATCCCTTTTATCCAGGAACACAACTTGGATGCTAGTGATTGCTCTAAGTTTGGCAAACTTCTTTTAAGACATACCTTCTGGTCGCCTGCTATGGGCACAAGGGGAGGTACTCGCATTTTGGACTCTCCTTCTATTCTACCCTTGGTTGTTGGTCATGGTATTATCTCCCCCTCTAGAGCTCAATGGATCATTATTTTGATTGGAGGGCGTAAGATTGGTCTTCTCAATCTGTATGCCCCCAACAACAGAGGGGAGCGAGTCTCCTTTTGGAAGGAGCTACTATCTTGGGCCCCCATTGCAGATTCTTGGATCACTGGTGGCGATTTCAACATGGTTGAGTTGCCATCAGACAAAAAGGGAGGCAGACAGGGTGGAATTCATTCTTTGGAGAGGGCAACTTGGAATGCCTTTCTCTTTCAGTACAGTGGCAGGGATACTTGGTTTGGTGATGCCTTTCATGTTATGCCATAGTCACTCCTGTACTCTTGGTTGAACAAGAGAGTACACATGTCCATCCATGCACGTATTGACAGATTTTATGTAGACGATTGGGCACTTGATAGAGGCGGATCTGTATGCATTTCTACTGGGGTTACCACCTCAGATCATTTTCCAGTGGTGTTGCAGATTCTTGAGCCTCATCGGAGAGGACGCTCTGCCAGTGTCAGGATTTTGGATGCTTTTTATGCAAAGGAGAACCTCACGGAAAATATTTTACAGATTTGGGTTTCTCACATACAGGGTGGAGTTGTCCGCCCATCTCAGGTAGCTGCAGCCTTATCCGGAATTAGTGACTATTATCATACAGTCGCTGATTCTAGGAGACGTGAGATTGGTATACGCTAGCAGTTAGCGTCCCTTCAGAGGGAAGAGCAGAAGAGGCCCACAGATGCTTGGATTCAGGAGCGCCTTGCTGCAGCAAGGGCTCATATACAGATATTGTTGGATCAGAGAGCAAAGTATGCCTTTCATGCACGGGAATCCTTTTGGATTCATATGGGTGGCAGGGTCAACAAACACTTTTTCTCTACTCATGGGCCCAGACATAGTAGAGATAGTATCTCGCAGCTGGTTGACTTAGACGGGGTGTTACAGTCAGATCCTGATGCCGTCATGCGTGTAGCTTCAGATTTTTTTGCATCCCTTTTTACTGCAGATTCGGGCACACAGGCCATAGATGATGCCAGAGAGGTTATTTGGCAATGTATCCATGTATTGGTGAAGGATGAGATGTATGTTTCTCTTGATGTACCTTTCACCAATGCAGAATTCAAGACTACATTACTTGCCCTTCACAAGGGTAAGTGCCCACGTTCAGATGGACTTACCCCTTCTTTTTTTAATTACTTTTTGGGAGCAGATTCGTAATCACATTACATCAGCCCTGTAGGGCATGTGGACTCTGGTGAGATGCCTGACTCACTTATAGATGGTCTCATTCATCTCATCCCAAAGGGGGGTAATAGGAATCTAGTGTCACAATGGAGACCCATCACTCTATTGGGCACTTTTTACAAGATTTTGGCGAAAGCCATCAGTCTGCGGCTACAGGTTTTTCTTCCGGATTTGATTCATGACACACAGACAAGGTTTGTGCATGGCAGAAGTATTTTTGATAATATTTTCTCATTTTGGGAGGCCTCAGAATGGGCCATGCAGAGCCGCCAGAGGTTGGCCATTCTACTCTTGGACTTTGAGAAAGCTTACGACAGAGTAGACTGGGATTTTTTAGAGGGTACTCTATCTCGCTTTGGTTTTTCAGATGCATGGATTAGAGGAGTATCCTCTCTCTACATATCAGCCCATAGCCAGGTGCTTATTGGGGGGGTTAGAGGGGACAGATTTAAGATCAGTAGATCAGTCCGCCAGGGATGCCCTCTTGCCCCTTTTCTTTTTCTGTTTGTGGCGGAAGCTATGAGTATCTACCTTAGATCTCAAGCTGATATTTATGGGCTGAGGCTTCCTCTCCACTGGGAAGAAGAGCTCCTGGATAGTGAGTTGGCAGATGACACGGCTGTTTTTTTGGATGCCTCCCCTAGGACACTTACTTCCTTCCGGACAGCCTTGGATTTATTTTGCACGGCTGCAGGTGCACACATTAATTGGAATAAATCCAATGGTTTTTGGATTTGCGGGGTAATGATATTGGTTTCACTTGGGTACAGAGGGGTGTCTCCATCAGATATTTGGGCTGCCAGGTTGGGGTGGGCATCTCTCCTTCACAACAGTTTGCTCCGGTGTTGGAGAGCATAAGAAGAAAGCTCCTTTTGTGGAGCTCAGCCAAACTTGACTTGGCATCCAGAGTGGTGGTGGTTAACCAGGTTCTTCTAGCCACAGCATGGTTTGTATGCTCTTGTTGGTGCCACTCTAGGGATTTTATCACTCAGCTCAAGAGGCCCGTACGAAACTTTTTATGGAGTGGTCTAGATGGCACAACTGATGTTACAGCCAGGGTGGCTTGGGAGACCTTGATTCTTCCTACAAGAGAATGGGGTTTGAATATCATCGACCCGGATTGCAGAGCTTTACTCTGCAAGGTCGTTGTGACAGGACTTGTGCCAGGGCAAAAGCCTTGGAAGGACTTTTTTATCAGATGCATACACTATCGCACAACCACTTTAGGAGATGATTGGATACACAGTACCAGATGGGTTTTCACCACAGCCCACCTTGGATCTCCTTCTTCCCCTCTTATGGTTGCTATACTGAAAGGCAGCCTATCATGTGGAACGACATTATTTTGGATGAGCATGGCAGCTCAATTGGACCTTCTCTTTACATGCAGTGGCCCAGATGGGAGAGGGGCCCTGCATCTTCTGTGGGAGTATGGAAAGCCTTCAGGAGGCTTCGTGCAAACCAACAGGCCCAGGTGGTTCATAATCTCAGAGGGAGTGCAGGGAGAGTTTAACAGATTGATGCAGCCTTGCCCTTAGATTGGGTGGACACCAAGCGATGATGCTTCCTCACACCATCTTCCAAGAAAAGGCCTCCTATTCAAGCAACCCCTTCCTTGTTAGGTCTACAGACACCCTTCATTGATCGAGAAAAGGGTTTGGCTCCTACATCTTCAACTCTTTTACAGGCATGGATTTTATGGACTCATGCACTATGGGAGAGGGGCCCTGCATCTTCTGTGGGAGCATGGAAAGCCTTCAGGAGGCTTCGTGCAAACCAACAGGCCCAGGTGGCTCATAATCTCAGAGGGAGTGCAGGGAGAGTTTAACAAATTGATGCAGCCTTGCCCTTGGATTGGGTGGACACCAAGCGATGATGCTTCCTCACACCATCTTCCAAGAAAAGGCCTCCTATTCAAGCAACCCCTTCCTTGTTAGGTCTACAGACACCCTTCATTGATCAAGAAAAGGATTTGGCTCCTACATCTTCAACTCTTTTACAGGCATGGATTTTATGGACTCATGCACTATGTTTGGTTTAGAGGAACTCTCTCAATCCTCTTGCCATTTTTGGAGAGATAAGAGTTTGTGCCCTTTACTTTTAGTGACACGGTTCCTAGTTTTCCAGTCGACAGAGCATCTTCTTCCACAGGTGTAGGGACCCCTTTCCCTATGGAATTTCCTTCTCTTCTACATAGGAGGGATGTGTTTCTGCTACTAGGTCGGGTAAGGTTTTCCAGCATATTTCCTCTCGTTGATGAGGATTGGTAGCTGGAATATTTAAAGCCTCGATGGTATGCCTCATTACCATCAAAGGCAAATGATTCACAAGGGGTCCTACTGACATTCTCTCTATTCAGGAATAGAACATCGATGTAAAGATTGTCCAAAGTCGAGGAAACTTCTTTCCTGACCATACCTTTTGGTCTCCTCCTTTAGGTACTAGGAGAGGAACCTACATTGTAGTTTTAGATTCTTTTCTTTCCCTTGTGGTTGGACATGGTTTTTATTACACCCTCAGATCATAGTGGATTATATTGTTGATTGGGGGACATAAAGATGGTCTTCTCAATCTTTATGTGCCTGTTGTACTTATACTGGTCAACCTCTGGTCTTGCTGGTTGTTTATGTTGATGACGTCATACTCACGGGCAATAATTCTAAGCAAAATGCAACAGTGCAGTCCATTCTTTGTCAGACATTTGACATGACAGATTTGGGCCTCTTACACTACTGTCTTGGCATTGAATTTTGGCAAACCCAAGAGGGCATTTCTATATCATAGACCAAATACGCCAAGGGGTTGTTGCAGAAATTTAAGATGGAGAATAGTAAGCCTGTGGCCACTGTTGGAATATGAAGCCAAAGTGAGTCAAAATGAGTGTACTAGGTGTCTAGTAGGTGTTTTATAGTCTACTGAGTCCTATGGATGCCACGTGTCATATTGGGAGTTATCCCTTATGCATAGGTGTTCATATGTGTGTCTGTGCTCTTGTATAAGAGCTGTACTTGTCTAGTGTCAAATCAATCAAGTATCAAGCTACAAGCTCTTTGGTCTACATGTGAGTACTTTCATTTTGGTTCATTGCTATAGTTATTTCATTTCCATTTCATTATGTCTCTCTTTGAGTATCACTTCCTCTCTCCCTAGTCTACTCTCTCTCTCTCTCTCTCTCCACCTATTCCTTCATATGGTATCAAAGTCTCCCTTCCTACCTTCCCCTTCTTCTTGCTCTATCTAGAGGATGAGAGAAGCCTGCAAATGGAAGCTCCCCTCTCCTCTAAGGTAGAGCCTCCCCTCCCTTTGCCCCACCATGGTTCCTCACCATCAAGTACTCCGGTGTCCTAGTAATTGCTCCTGGTCCTCGTTTGTGAGTTCAGCTCACTCCCGCATCAGTTCGTGGTTCTCCCTTAGCATTGGCAGACATTCCTCGTTAGTTGGTCGCCAAAAACTTGTTTTGGGAGAATTATCAGATTTTTGCAGACTTGCAGAAATTTTTTTGGCAGAGGCTCTGGAAATCACACCGGAATAGAAAAATCACTCTCTTCTTTTGGCTTTCTATTCATGGTGGGATAGTAGTGAATCATTGGAGATCCAGGTTTGGGGCTGACCCTACTTGCCCTCATTACCGTTCTGCTTCGAAGACAGTACAGCACTGCCTTTTTTTTTTTCCCCCCCAAAAAGAGACTTCTATTAAGTATTAAAGAAAACCGTTAGAGCAAGCTCCATACGGGATACATCATGCAATGCATGAGAAGCTCAAGAGCCAAAAAAAAAGGATTGAGGCCATCTCAATCTAGTAGAAACCTCCGAGAAAAAGGGAGAACCCCTCCAAACTCGAAGAAATATAGTCCTTCTAGAAGAGGCTGCCCGTGAAGGGCCCTACATGCTAGCCCATATGGCTATCAAAGTGTGAACCGTGTCAGTCCAAATACCCGTGAACACCTGTGATGGGTGTATCTGGATGCCATCCAAGGCCTCTGTACATCTGGCTCTCCAAATGTGCCAAGAGGAAATGCTAGCCAAAATCTCCCAAGAGGTGTCCACTGAAGCATGAGAAGCTCTGAAGGGAGTAAGTGGTACATCTGGAAGAGAGCAGGGCTCTATCACGTGCCGACGGACCGAGAGTGCTCAAGAAGAAGGCTCACCCTCATAAAACACCTGGGGCCCAGTAAGGGATAACCATGCGACCGAGCCCCAAGTCATGAAGAAAGGCAATGATATTAAGGCCCCCTTCACATGTAGGGAGAATAATGGTCTCCTAGGCCACCCTCGCTGCAACATCTGTTGTGCCATCAAGTCCACTCCATAAAAAATTCCTGACTGGTCTAATAAGCTGAGTGATGCAATCCCTAGACGGGCACCAGCAAGAACACACAAACCAGGCGGTGGCCAAGAGAACCTGGCTCACTACCACAACTCTAGATGCAAGGTCGAGTTTGGCAGAGCTCCAGAAAAGGAGCTTTTTCCTTATACTTTCTAGTACCGGGGCAAACTACTGTGCTAGAGAGATGCCCAATCCTACCTGGCATCCCAAATACGTGATAGGAACACCCCTCTGAATCCAGGAAAAGCCAATGTCAACTCCCCGGCCTGGAGTGTCCTTATCACTAATCCAAAAGCCAAAGGATTTATGCCAGTTAATGTGTGCCCCTGCAACTGAGCAAAAAATATCCAAGGCTGTCCGGAAAGAATCAAGTGACTGCGAAGAGGCCTCAATAAAAATAGCAGTGTCATCAGCCAACTCACAGTCAAGAAGCTCCTACTCCTGTCTCAAGGGGAATCTCAACCCAAAAAGCTCAGCCTGAGATCTAACGAAGATACTCATAGCTTCTACCACAAAAAGGGGACTAAAGGGCATCCCTGACAAACTGATCTGGAAATCTGAAACCTGTCACCCCTTACCCTTCCAATCAAAACCTGGCTGTTGGCTGATCTGTAAAGGGAGGCCACCCCTCTAATCCAAGCATCTGAAAATCCAAACCGTAGAAGAGTGCCCTCAAGAAAATTCCAATCTACTCTGTCATAGGCTTTCTCGAAGTCTAGGAGTAGAACTGCCAGCCTCTGCCCGCTCCTGCATAGCCCACTCTGTGGCTTCCCAAAAGGAAAAGATATTATCAAAAATGCTCCTGCCATGCACAAAGCCTGTCTGAGTATCATGGATGAGGTCTGGAAGAAGGGGCTGTAATCGGATGCTGATCGCCTTGGCAAGGATTTTGTAAAGAGTGCCCAAAAGAGTGATGGGTCTCCAATGGGATACAAAATTCATGTTGCCACCTTTCGGGATAAGGTGAATGAGTCCCTCGGTTAGTGAGTCCGGCATCTCACCCGAGTCCCAAATGCCCTGCAGGGCTGAAGTAATATGATCACCTATCATATCCCAAAAGGCTATAAAAAAAGGAGTAAGACCATCGGAACCAGGGCATTTGCCCTTATGGAGGGCAGAGAGAGTAGTCTTGAATTCTGTGTTGGTAAAGCATGCATCAAGTGAGCATAACATCTCTGGGGTGACCAACACACGTAAACTCTGCCAAACTTCATCTCTAGCCACGTCTCTGACCTGTGTGTTAGGATCTATGGAAAGTAGGGAGGCATAGAAAGCTATCGCTAAGTGCATAACGGTCTCCGGATGGGACTGCAAAACGCCGTCAGAGTCAATAAGCTACCTGACAGTCTCTCTACTATGTCTGGGACCAAGTGTAGAGAAAAAGTGTTTATTGACTCTCCCTCCCATCTGTATCCCGTGCATGGAAGGCATACTCTGCTCTCTGATCAAGCAAAGTCTGCAAGTGAGCCCTTGCCGCAGCAAGGCGCTCCTGTATCCAAGCATCTCATGGTCGTCTCTGCTCCTCCCTCTGTAAGGCTGCCAACTGCCGACGGATACCAATCTCCCGCCTGAGTACCTCACCTCGCCGAGCACTAGCAACGGAGTGATAAAAGTCGCTAATATTGGCAAGTGCTATGGCCACATGTGAAGGACCGGCCACCCCCCTTGCATGTGAGAAACCCTGATCTCCAACACTGCCTGTGTGAGAGTCTCATCCATGTATAAGGCATTTGGGATCCTGATACTGTGAGACCGTCCTCTCAGATGAGGCTCTGAGATGGATAAAACTACTGGAAAATGGTCTGAAGTGGAAACACCAGGTGCAATGCAAACTGTCCCCCCTCTATCAAGAGCCCAGTCACCCACATAGAATCTATCAATCCGAGCAAGGATAGGCATCTGCACCCTATGGTTCGACCAGGCAAACAAAAGTGACTGAGACTGAATATGAAATGCATCATCTGACCAAACATCTCTGCCACTGAACCTGAACAAGAAGGCATCCCAGGCTGCTATCTCGAGGGAGTGGATACCACCTTCTCTGCCCCCTTTCTTATCAGAAGGTGCCTCAACCATGTTGAAGTCACCTCCAATAATCCACGAATCCGCAACGTCAGCCCACGAGAGCAACTCTTTCCAAAACAGAACACGGTCCCCTTTGTTGTTCGGAGCATAGAGGTTGAGGAAACCAACCTTACGTCCGTCAATCAGAAGTAAAACCCACTGGGCCCTGGAGGGGGTTATGGTACCGTGTCCAATGACCAGAGGGAGAATACAATCTGAAACTGAAATGCATGTACCTCCTCTGGTTCCCAAGGTAGGAAGCCAAAAAGTTCGGCCTGAGAGCAGCAGCTTACCTGACTTGGAGCAATCTCTGACATCGAGTTTGTGTTTCTGAAGAAAAAGAATGTCTAGGGAACCACCTAAAACACCTGGATGGAGCTGATTCCTGATCAGCTCTTTGCGATGGCGATGAGGGATGCCGCCCAATCCCTATATATTCCAACTGGCTATCCTCATCGGCGGGAGGAAGTGGGTTGGAATACCTTACTCGACCTAGTGGCGAAAAAAGAAACCTCTACCGGAGCTGACCTCCTGCCATACACACGAGGTCCAAGGGGAGGAAAGTCCACAGGTGAGAGAGAGAAGGATCTCTCAAAAGGGATGCCGATAACTGGCTCTCCAAAAGCGGAGGGTACAAAATCATCATTTGGGAGGTTAGAGAGATCCTCCAGAGCGGAAAAGGAGTTCCGCTAAGCCAGTCCTAGGGAGGGGGTACGAAGGATTCCTACCGAAGCAGGAAGAGAATGTAAGACCCCCTTCCCTCTATCCAAAGAGGGAGGCACCTGTACTGGATCCTAATCAAAAGGAGCTGCGGACGAGGTGCCAACAACCTGGGCTGCTGAGGAAGGTACAGCCTGATCCAAGGGTGGAGTCAAACAAGGCTCCTGAACACTAGTCTCCTCCCGAGGCTCCAAGGGGGTAGCCTCCGAAGAGGTGGATGTGTGAAATTAAGTAGAGGGCCTAACCGCGACCGGAACCCACCGTGGGCCAGAGGTGGTGCGGGGTGCAGAAGGGACTCGAGTAGCCCTAGGAGGGGGGGGAGCCCGTGTTTGAGGCCGTGGCTGTGGAGCGGTAGGTCTTGCTCCTACTCTCTGTCGTAAGCTAGTACGAGCTGGTTGCTTTCTGGGCCTCTTTTTCTTCTTTGGGCAATCTCTGGCAAAGTGTCCCGAGGATGTGCAAATCTTGCATTGGTCCTACCGACCTGCAACCTCAAATCTCTGGTAGAAGAAAGACCCATTGGGTCGCTGTAGCATGATGTGGTCATCTGAAATAATGCGTGCAAAGAGAGTCGTGGAACACTCACGCTCCAAATCCTTTTGCAATTGCTCAGCTCGTCTTTTAAGAAAGTGGCAGTTCTCGCGGCCAGTGTGAGCCGAGACAGATTGACTAAATGGGAACCCATTCGTCAATCGAGGTGTGTTGGCCGATTCAAACACAAAAAAAAAATAACTCCATCTGCTTTCTTGAAACCCAAGAGACCCCTATAAGAGAATAGGGATACTCCAGATGAAGGAGAGGGTGAAGGAATAAGGGAGAGAGAAGAAGCAGCCAAGAAGGAGGAGTCAGCAAGGGGGCAGCAAGGAGGAGGAAGGGAGAGGAGGGGAGGATAGAGGAGAGGAGGAGCGGAGGAGAGGAGGAGGAGAGGAGGAGTACAAAGAAAGAAAGAAAGAAAGAAAGTTTATTAAAGTCTTCGGAAGACCGATGGGTCTATGAGACTGTGAAAATCCTGATACAACGAGCTGTGGTAGTGGAGCTACTAAACGAGCGTCCATACCAATGCAAAATGCAAAATGCCAAAAATGCAGAATGGCAGTACTAAGTCCGAAGTACAACATAGTGATGTCAGTGGTCGACTATATATCAATCTCAGCATCATCATCAATATCATCATCATCCCCAGCAACAGCAAGATATTGGGATGGATGAGGCAGTGGAGGCATGAAGTCGGCAATAGAGTGTTGTCAGCCACTCAGAGGTGCGGTCCTGGCACGTCTCTTGGTCGTAGCTCTACGTTTAACCAGGGCTACTGTGACCCCCGTCGGTCGGGCTCCAACTCTAAACAAGGAGGGAATGTCTCCAAGTGTGATCTGTGTGTCGACCCTCTGTCTGAGCTGTCGGGTCACGAGTTTCGGGTCACGGTCATGTCGAGGCCGCATCTCGTTGGGGTCCATGTGATCCAGTTGAAAGAACTCCATGATAGAGCTCTGAGAGGGATCAACCGAGGAAGAAGTCTGCTCCTGTCTCCGTGCTCGAAGTATCCTCTCGTGGTGTCTAAGTGCCTCATGAATGAAACCTGCCAAACACCGCTGGTCTGGGTAGGAGAGGAAATGGGCTAAAATCCCATAACTGTCTCTGAAGAGGCAATGGAAACGTCCTCGGATCTCATAGTACACAGGACACCTGAAGATGAAATGCTCCTCTGTCTCAACCTCCTGTATGTCACATAGTGTGCATATGCGCCGCTCCCTGGGTAGTCGCTCTGCTCTGCCGCGCTCGATGCGAAGTCTGTGTGAAGAGACCCGGAACTGCCCAAGAGAGATCCTCATTGAGTGGGGTAGGTGAATCTGTGTGTATCCTGGTGGGTCAATGAAACCCTCCCCTGTGATATGTAAGAAGTGATCTCTGTAGAAGCTAAGCTTCATTGGGAGTTCACTCGGTTCCAACTAGGTCCAAAAAGTGTGTAGCTGTAGTAGATCCTCACGGATAACCTGGTTGACCTCGTGTGATAAGAGGGGAGAGAACGGAGCATCCATGCTATACTGGAAGGGAGGTAGTCTATCCATGTGGAGCCCAAGTCGCTCAAACCATCTCTCTGTACGTGCATACCAGCACCTCTGATCTCCTCCTGCTGCAAGTGCCATGGAAGAGGATAAAGCTATCCATGGTAGCGTGCTACGCCCCGAGGTATAATCCCCATATTCCCTAACTCGGTACAGATATGTGATGACCTGAAATGCAGCATCTAGAGGAGAGGGGAAGGAGGAGAGGAGGACTGGAGGAGAGGGGAGGAGAGGGGGCCGGGATGCGGAGGCAAAGAGAGAGGGGGGGGGAGCAAGGAAGAGCAGGGGGAGAGGGGAGGGGGCCGGGGGGGGGGGGGGGGTCGTGCAGGCAGCAGCACGGGGGGGGCCGTGCAGGGAGGCAGCAACACGCGGGGGGGAGTAGGCTGCAGCGGGGGGGAGCAGCAGCAGGCGCGGGGGGAGCAGGCTGCAGTGCAAGGGGGGAGCAGGTTGCAGCAGGTAGGGAGGGAGGGGCAGCACGCAAGGGAGAGGGCAGCGCGCAGGGGAAGAAGGGGAGAGAGGGGGGGAGAGGAGGGGGCAGCGAGGAGGGGAGCAGGAGGAGCGGGGAGCAGCAGCAGCAACCAGCGCACAGCACTGCCTTTGGGATTGCAGACATGCAAGAATCATATGGAAGGGGATTGCAAGACTTTTCAGCACTTTTGTTCGCCTCCCCTTCTATATGACCTGATGATCAATGGCTTGGCTCACTTTTTCAGGGCCCCAGGTTTTCTTCGAGAGACATGACTCGTCTTGGGCTCTACACATCCGACGACACCTTGTGGAGTCGTGCTCTTTAGAGGATGTTCCGGCCACTCTCTTTAGGGCTGCTTATTCCTCGGTTGACTCTCCATGGGAGGTTTTAGCTAGCATTGCAGCATGGCACATTTGGAGAGCCAGATGCACTGAGGCTATGGAGGGTTCTCAGGTTCACCCTTCTCTGATCTTGGCCAGTACTTGGACAGATACGGTACACACTCTGAGGGGACCATGCAGGGATCCTCTCGAGCAGCCTCCTCCAGGAGAGTTACTTTTCTCAGGGATTGGAGAGACTCTCCCTTCCTTGCTGAGACTTCTACAAGGTTGAGTTGGTATTTTCAGCCTCAGTCTTGGTTTCTTTCTACCTCATTTTGCTGAGGTGTTTTTATTACATGCTTAGCATGATGTATTTCCGCTCAGAGCTTGCTCTAGCAAGTTTCTTTCTTACTTAATAGAAGTCTCTTTTTTGCCAAAAAAAAAAAAAAAAACTTGTTTGGGAGCAGTCGAGGGCTGTTTTTTGACCTTTTGAGGTCCGATTTTGACGCTTTTTGACATTTTGGCCTTTCCAAACATAAACGACCCTGTCCCGCACCATTTCGAGAAAAAAAAATCGATTTCTTTCCGTCCGTATGGACCTCTGCAGGCGGATGCGCGACAGTGCTAGGAGTCCGTACAACTTGTCGGAAGGCAATTCCGAGCAGTTTTAGGCTACTTTTTGGCATTTTTTGCTCAGATTTGCACTCCTTGACCTCCACCAGTGACTTGAGCTTCCCTAGCTTACCCACAAGTCATTTCGACTGTACCGATACTCCGGTACATTGACTTGAGGCTTCCGACAGTGGGGAATACTCTTTCACACCTTGTCATCTTTTACAGTACATTTTCACTCATTTTTTTAAGCACTTTCGCTCATTTTTTTGAGCCTCTTCTGCGGATTCGGTGACTCTCTAATCGGCACATTGAGAGTCATGACGTGATCTCCCTTGGTAGCTGCTCATATGGTCTTCATCGACACATCTTCCGAGGCATCCTCGACATGAGCATCTTCTACACATCATCGACGAGCAGGATGTGCTCACTTTTGTGCGGCAGCTACTTCGGGCACATGGGTTCTCTGACCTTGCTATGCATAAAATGAATGAAATATATCTTTACTACTTTCTTGTTTGAGTCAAGGATACTTTGCCCTAGGTTGTCCCCCAAAATGAATGCAAATAAATCATGTGTGTTGAGTCAAAGGTTCTCTGCCTTGGATAGTCTTCCTAAAAAGATGTATTTTTCTATTTTGTTTTGGTGTGTGGCTCCATGTCTCTCATTAACCCCTAGAGCTAGGAGGGGATGTATTGTGGGAGCCATGTATTGGCTTTGATAGGTTTAGAGGGGGATGTATTGTGGGAGCCATGTATTGGCTCTGATAGGTCTCGTTATCAGGCCTAGCCGAGTTCCAAGATGTTGGTGTATTCCTAGACCTATGAGCTGGTCATGTAGCCATGCTATAACGTGAGCCTCTGAACATGTTGAGTCTCAAGCCATGAGAGTGCTTGGATCAACCTTTGAACACGCTCAGACTTTAGCTTCTAAGTTACATAGGGTGCACAGTTTGACGACTGTCATTGTCATGTTCTGTTCTTGGTTCCATTCCAATAGTCCCTCACCTTAGACCGTCATTGTCATGTTCTGTTCTTGGTTCCATTCCAGTAGTCTCTCACCTTGCCTTCATGGAGGGGTGTTGGAATATGAAGCCAAAGTGAGTCAAAATGAGTGTACTAGGTGTCTAGTAGGTGTTTTATAGTCTACTGAGTCCTATGGATGCCACGTGTCATATTGGGAGTTATCCCATATGCATAGGTGTTCATATGTGTGTATGTGCTCTTATATAAGAGCTGTACTTGTCTAGTGTCAAATCAATCAAGTATCAAGCTACAAGCTCTTTAGTCTATATGTGAGTACTTTCATTTTGGTTCATTGCTATAGTCATTTCATTTCCATTTCATTATGTCTCTCTTTGAGTATCACTTCCTCTCTCCCTAGTCTACTCTTTCTCTCTCTCTCCACCATGTTCCTTCAGCCACTCCATTGGAAAAAGGACTCAAGCTGAGTAAGCATGATGAGGCTGAAAAATTTGATGGTACTTTGTACAAGCGACTTCTTGGTAGTATGATTTACTTATGCTCTACGCGGCTAGACATTGCCTATGCCACAGGGCTTCTATCTCATTTCATGCATTGTCCCACAGTCACGCATTGGAATGCAGTGAAGAGGGTACTCCGTTATGTACATGGTACACTTACCTATGGGCTGCATTATGCTCCAAATGGTAACATTTCTCTGAGTGGCTTTACAGACTCAGATTGGTCAGGGGACATAGATGATCGTAGGTCCACTTCCGGCTATTGCTTCTCATTGGGCTCAACATGTATCTCATGGCTCAGTAAGAAGCAAGACCGAGTGTCTCTCTCGAGTAGTGAAGCAGAGTACAAAGCTGCGAATTCAGCCACTATGGAATGTATGTTGAGGAAGCTTCTGCATGACTTGCATCATGCTCAGGATGGTGACACAACTCAGATCTTCTGTGACAGCCAGAGTTGCATTGCTATTGGAAACAATCCTGTATTTCATGCTCGCATGAAGCACATTGAGAATCACTATTATTATGTGCAGGATTGTAGTATAGATGGCTTTATCGACCTTACATATTGTTCCATTGAGGACAATGTGTCCCATATCTTCACTAAAAGCCTGTAAGCGCCTCTTTTCACACAACATCGACATGGATTGGGGGCATAAGAGACATACAAACAATGTAAAGGAGGGTTGTAAAAGGACATTGTTTTCTTTTGTACTCCCATAGGTTGCTATATCCACATGTGGATGAATTTGTGCAACCATGGTACTTTTGGTACTACTGAGACCAGACTCCAGAGTACTTCAGCCATATCATTGAGGGGGGATTTGTAGAGATATTTACAATGATATGCTGTTGTAGGCCATAAGTCAACTATATGGTTGACCAATACTTGGGTACTATATATATTAAGTACTCGTATTGTTTCATTTGAACATTTCAGTTGGAGTTCAATTGTGTTCACTTCTTGTTCTCTTGTGTTCACAACTCTTCTCCATTCTTGTTCCTGCAGGATCACTCTGATGAAGACTAGGCTTGGCCGCATAACTAAAGACATCTTGGGCCTTTTCTTCTTCTTTTGGTATTCTCTAGCACGACATGCCCAAAGGTCCTACATGATCCTGCCCTGAACCGGTTTGTAGGCGGTCTAAACTCTATGTTGGAAAAGAGAAATAAAGAGTGAGATGACTCGTCTGCCCTCCTCATCAACAGGATCAAAACCCAAGGTGAATGGAGTAAGGAAAGCTTAATAGGCTTGCTTCAAAAGAGGCTAAACCAAGGGGGGTTATCTGTGACCAGCCCAAAAGAAGCTCCAATCGCGGCAAGGAGCTGATGATAAACCTATGAAAGACTGACAAACATGATCAAGAGTGATGTGACACATCGGTCCTCCTCAACAATGTTAGCGAAATCCTCTTGGGGGCCTTAGGTGCCTTGAACTTAGTCTAGTGATTTGAAAGTATGTGATTGGTCTGGTGAAAGCATGGGAGCTAACGATGCTCGATGACGTAGAAACATGGAGGTTCTTAAGTGACTAAATATAGCTGCCAAATGTCAAGAGCACGTGGAGCTATGACATCAGGCATGCATCGGTCAAATGGAGATTTAGGTTGCATGCCGATGGTTCATGAAGGTCACACCTATATTGGAGAAGCCAATGCAGTTTTCTTCTCTCTTCTCAGCTCACAATAGCTATTAGCTTGTTGTTCTTACGATAGTCATTCCCTTCAGGTTAGTTATGAGTGTCTAGTGCTTGGAGTAGGGCAGTTGCCTATAGTATTCCATATGTCCGAATTGAGGATATAAATGGAGGGGAAACCGAATAAAATCATATATCAAAATGACTATCAAGTGGGTCGGAACCACATTTGTGAGCTATCAAATTTATCCGGATAGAAAGCCAAGCCACTAAGCCCCATGTCATAAAGAATGGGGAGTGCACAAAGTGCTGAAAATCCTGGCTATCCCCATCCAAATCATCCTCGCTTGTCTGCAATCCCATAAGCAATGCTGAATCATCTCCAAAGCGGAGAGGCAACGAGGGCAAGTAGGGTCAGCTCCGATCTCCAAAGGTTCACTGCAAATCCCACCATGGATAGAAAGCCAAAATAAAAGAGTGATCTTTCTATTCTTGTGGGATTTCCAGAGTCTCCTCCAGAAGCACCTCTGCAAATCCGCAGTGATACCAAATGCACACCTTCTTCAGGAGGGGACTGGATGGGCAGCATTAGATGGATCTTCACCGCAACACACCTCAGGTCTCCTTCATCCCCTCTCATGGTTGCCATCGTGAAAGCATGGGCCAGCTTCAGGAGCACTCTTTGGAGGATTCCCCCTTCCTCTCGTGAAGAGATTGATAGGCAACCGGTCATGTGGAATGACAATATATTGGATGATCTTGGCAGACCACTTGGTGCTTCACTCTACATGCAGTGGTCCAGATGGGAGAGGGGACCTGTCTCATCTTTGGGGTCATGGAAAGCTTTCCGGAGGCTTCTAGAGGAGACTAAATCTCAGTTTACAAGACATCTAAGAGGGAGTGCAGGGTGGATCTTGCAGATTGAGACAGCCCTTCTAGCGGATTGGGTAGACACAGATGCTATGCCACTCACTTGCTCCACTTGGGCAGGTGCTTTTACGAGAGGGGGTGTTCCTCTTCAGGTTTTGGCCTTTCGAGATGCACATGGGGATGCCTTGGTTTTTGATGTGCATGATGGTGGCACATTATTCAGGTCCACAGAGGACATCTTGCTTGAGTCTACCTTTCGGCCTATCAGGGTTGTAGGTCTTTTGGTGCAGGGATCAAATTCAAAGTGGTTCCTTGACCCAGACCCCCGGCTTCTCTCCAATGGATCTTGGAGACTTTGGCTCTACGGGGGAGTTCCCATTAGGCATTTGCAGTGGGACCCTGGAGAGTGGGAGTGGATTGACGCATGGCATCGAGAGAAGAGCATCCCCTTCTTTCAACCACACGGTCAGTTTTGCCAGGAGATTCCAGCTCAGTAGTAGAGGTTGGAGACCTTCGCTGCTAATAAAAAAGGCCTTCCACGGCTCCTGCCCTGACATAAGTCCCTGCGCCACCATCTTGTAGAGTAAAGCTCTGCACTATAAATCTGGATCATGAATATTGAGACCCCCTTCCTGTGTAGGAAGGATGAGGGTCTCCCAAGCCACCCTGGCTAGAACATATGTTGTGCCATCAAGCCCACTCCAAAGGAATTTCTGATCGGTCTCCTGAGCTGAATGATGCAATCCCTAGAACGGCAGCAACAAGAACAAACAAACCAGGCCATGGCCAAGAGGACCTGGTTGACCATCACAACTCTAGAGGCAAGGTCCAGCTTGGCTGAGCCCCAAAAGAGGAGCTTCCTCCTGATGTTCTCCAACACAGGAGCAAACTGCTACGTGGAGGAAATTTCCAAGCCGACCTAGCAGCCCAAATATCTGGCTGGCACACCCCTCTGAACCCAAGTGAAACCTATGTCAAGCCCCCAATCTGGAGTGTCCTCGTCACTGATCCAAAAGCCATTGGATTTATGCCAATTTATCTGCGTCCCCGCCGCCAGGCAAAATAAATCCAATGCTGTCCTGAAAGAAGTGAACGTTTGTGGTGTGGCATCCAAGTAAACTGCCGTGCCATCTACCAACTCATTGTCAATAACTCCTCTTCCCGTCTGATGGGAAGTCTCAGCCCAAAGATGTCAGCTTGAGATCAAATATAGATACTCATAGCTTC
Source organism: Dipteris shenzhenensis (assembly GCF_047967505.1). Taxonomy (NCBI): domain Eukaryota; kingdom Viridiplantae; phylum Streptophyta; class Polypodiopsida; order Gleicheniales; family Dipteridaceae; genus Dipteris; species Dipteris shenzhenensis. The sequence continues at coordinate 4,279,848 of NC_141617.1, read as the reverse complement.
AGCCACGAACAAAAAAAGAAAAGGAGCAAGGGGGCATCCCTGATGGACTGATCTGGAAATCTGAAATCTCTCACCCCTTACCCCACCAATAAGTACCTAGCTGTGGGCTGATCTGTACAAAGAGGAAACACCTCTAATCGAAGCATCTGTAAAGCCAAAGCGTAGAAGGGTGCCCCCCAAAAAACCCCAATCTACTCTGTCGTAAGCTTTCTCAAAATGCAAGAGTAGAATGGCTAGATTCTGGCCACTCTACATGGCCCACTCTGAAGCTTCCCAAAAGGAGAAAATGTTATAAAAAATGCTTCTGCCATGTATAAATCCCGTCTGAGTGTCATGAATAAGATCTGGGAGAAGGGGCTACAATCGGAGGCTAAATGCCTTGTCCAGAATCTTGTAACATGCCTCCCAAAGTGTGATAGGCCTCCAGTGGGACACTCAATTTTTGCAACCTCCTTTCGGGATAAGTTGGATGAGACTCTCTATGAGCGACCCGCGCATCTTGCCAGAGTCCCAAATGTCCTGCAGGGCTGATGTAATGTAGTCTCCAATCATATCCCAAAATGCAATGAAGAAAGAAGGGGTGAGGCCATCCGAACCTGGGCACTTGTCCTTGTGAAGGGCTGAAAGTGCAGTCCTGAACTCTGTGTTGGTGAAAGGTGCATCAAGCAAAACATGCATATCCGGTTTCACCAACATAGGGATGCTCTGCCAAATAACCTGTCTAGCATCCTCTCTATGCTGTGTGTCAGGATCTGCAGTAAGAAGGGTGGCATAGAAATCTGAAGCTATGCGCATGACATCATCTGGATCTGTCTGTAAAACCCCATGTAAGTCAATAAGCTGGGATACACTCTGTTTACTATGTCTAGGGCCAAGAGTAGAGAAAAAGTGTTTATTCACTTTGGCACCCATCTGAATCTAGAAGGGCTCCCGTGCATGAAAGCCGTACTCTGCTCTCTGATCAAGCAATGTTTGTTGATGAGTCCTTGCTGCAGCAAGGCGCTCCTGAACCAAGCATCCGAAGGCCGTTTTTGCTCTTCCGTCTGCAAAGCTGCCAACTGCAAAGCAAAACTAGCGCTAACTTTAGCTAATTCAGTTGCCTTAATCTTAAGTTGAGCTTGTGTAAGTTCCTCTGCTATCCATACTTTGGTGCCAATCTTACAAGTAATAAAAACCTTACATGCAGTGGCCAAGATGGGAGAGGGGCCCTGCATCTACAGTGGGAGCATGGAAAGCCTTCAGAAAGCTTCCTACAGACCAACAGGCCAAGATGGTTCTTAATCTCAGTGGGAGTGCAGGGAGAGTCCAACAGATTGATGCAGCCTTGCCCTTGGATTGGGTGGACACATATGACATGCCTACTACTTGCTCCACGTGGATGGGGGCATTTTCCAGATTGGGAGTTCCTTTACAGGTGATTGCTTTTCTTGACCCACATGAGGATGCCTTAGTATTTGATGTTTCTTCGGGGGGCAGGCTGTTCAGATCCACAGACGATATCTTGTTGGAGGTACCGTTTCAGCCAGTCAGGATAGTGGGCTTCATGGAGCATGACTCTCTTTCACAGTGGTACCCAATTAAGTTTTTGCAGTGGGACCCTAGGGAATGGGATTGGATAGATGAAGGGCACCGAGAGAAGGGCATCCCCTTCTTTCGTTACACGGTCAGTAATGCGAGGAAATTCCAGCTCAGCTCTAGGGGTTGGAAGCCTACCAGAGCTCCATTGGGATTCTGAAAGATAGGGTTAGTAGAGGAGATAAGGAGAGGTAGGCAATGGGTAGGGAAAGAGATGCAACATGTTAGCAAGCAACAAGGAGAATGCTATGGGTTAGGGAGAGCAGGCTGCAAGCTGCTGGGAGAGTTAGTAGGCTGCGTGTTAGGGAGAGAATGCTTCTAGTGAGGTGGCGGGAGAGAATGGGAGGCAACCTGGGGGGGTTAGTAGCGTGAGGGCAGGGCGGAAAGGAAGGAAGCAAGGGGAAGAGAGAGTGGGGTGAGGGGCAAGGAGTCGAGGGAGATAAGGCTAGAGGGAGAGGTAGCAAGCAGAAGAGGGTGCAGGGAGGGCAGGTAGCAAGGAGGGAGGAGATGATGCAACATGGAGGATGCAGAGGACATGGATATCCTCTACACAACCACATGACCAAGATGGCCTTCTACAAAGAGGACTTCCTCATCCAAGCCCTAGAATACCTACCACTCCATCTATCACATGAGGTACTGATCGCCATGGGACATTCAAAACCTATCACCATAATCCATCAAGGCCAAGAAAGAGTTCCTGTGCAAGATGCTTGGCACCGAGGTGTGTAAAATCCTTGCACTCGGAGAAGGTGATGAGACAACAGCCACCCTCTTCCCTCGATTAATGGAGGGAGTTTGGAAAGTGGAGGAAGAAGGGGCTCCTCTAAAGAAGAGGGTCCAAGACCTCGAGGAAGATTTGTTGGATAAGTATTACTGGTCTTGCCCAAGACTGGATCCAATATAGCTGTGACCGTGACTTCAGAAGGATCTAGAGTCTGGAAAGCAAAGGACTACTCTGCTAAGGGTTTAGGATCTCAAAGAAAATATGTAGGAGAAGCATCACTGGTCCTATCCACTTGAGAGGGATTTGGAGCAATACTATTCCGGACAAGATTGGAAATGCCAAAAGATACACGAGGAATAGGGTCCGAGGTGGATGAGGGGCCCCTCCTGATCAATATGTGGTGGAGAAGTCACTCTCACTCTATTTGGCATGGGCCAGCAGCAGATACGGGACGTGGAGGCTTTGCCGAAGGTACACTCTCTCGGGTGAGAGAGTTTTGTCTTTTCTTCTACTTGGGGCGATCTCTGGCAAATGCCCAAAGATCTTGCAAATTTGGCACTAGTCCTGCTTGCTTGCTATCTTGACTCTTTGTAGAAAGAGAGAGCCATCCATGCGTTGGAGCATGATGTAATTATCAGAAATGTTAGGATTAGAGACAATGACCCTAACTGTAGGTACCCCATCCAATTCGATTGCCTCTACTGCTGAAGAGGAGACCAAGGGGGGGGGGATCTCAAGATTTCTCCAAAAGAAGCTCTGATCGTGGAAAAAGAGCTGATGGTACACCTAGGGCAGACGTGGAAATATGATAAATAGAGATGCCATCTGCCTGTCCTCTTACTGGGTCAAATCCAAGAGAGAAGGGCTTGAAGAATATCTTCCTAAAACCAACTACCACAGGGTTGGCATTGAGCACATTACTCGCAGCTCTAGGAGTGTCAAAACCCACTTGAAAGAATCCTCATCCCAATAAATGAATGTTGGTGAGGTGCAGGGCCCTTTCCTCAAAGAAGGCCGCAAGCATCCAATCACTAGCTTCTAATGTGGAGGGGTGGGACCCATGGATGCATGTGAAGAGAGTGGTAGAGCTCTCAAGCTCGACGTGCTTTTGCAACTGCAGCAGCTCATCTTTTGGATACATGTTCTCGCGGCTGATGGAAGTGGACGAGGATTGAATGGATGGGTAGCCTTTGCCTATAAAAGATGGAAGTGGACGAGGATTGACTAGATGGGTTGCCACTCGTCTATCAAGGATGGAAGGACGATTCAAACCGATGATGATCCGTCAATCGTTTGGAGAGGATTGAGAGAGAGGGTAGGAGGACGGAGGCTGGGAACCTGAGATAATTCAAGGGGGAAGGGCTAGGAGGACAGGCATGGAACCTAAGAGAGTTCTAAGGAGAGAGAGCCAGAAGGAGGGGCTGAGTTAGGGGCTGAGAGAGGAGAGGGAGGGGATGAGAGGGGAGGGTTAAGGGCTGATAGAGGAAAGGGCAGAATCAAGGCTACACTAGTTTGAAGCAGGAATTGGAGCCTTCTTGGAGCTGATACTTGCTGCAAATGAAATTGAAGTTGGATCTGCTGAAGACACCTTCTTGGAGCTGTTGAATTCTTTGAAAGGAGCAGGTCTTGGAGCGGCAGGTAATCCCGAAGTTGAGCAGCTATTATCCCCAGGCATAATTACACCAAAGCTGTATGATTTGAAATGTAGCTTCCCTGGCATAAAATACCAGCGAATTGGGGCAGATTCTCCTAGCAGCAGGTATGGAACTGTTTGGAAGGTTTTCTTGGGGGAGTGGAGTGGCTCCCCTTTCTTCTCGAAGCCCCTCACATGGTTGAGGTGGCACTATTAACCTCAACCTTGGTTATTTTCCAGCTCTTTCACAAAGGAGCTTGATTGTTATAAATTTTTATTTCATGCACTGCGTGATGTACTTCTCCCTTGAGCCTTGCTCTTGGAGTTTCATACATACCTAATAGAAGTTTTTTTTGAAAAGAAATAGAAAAAGAAAATCGTGATTTGCAGCAGTATGTATGGAGCAGCTTCAAAATTCGGTTTTGGGACTGAAATCTAAAACTGACAAAATTCGTTTTTTGGATCTGTCGAAGGCGCTGATGTTGGAGCTGACAGACCTCATTTTTGGAGCTGTTGTAGGCGCTCTTCTTGGAATAGATAATTCGTTTTTGAAGTAGGTGATTACAGCTTTCCAAACCCTGACAACTGAGCAGTCATAGGTGGAGAAAGGAGGCGAATTTAAATGCAGCAAGACCCCTGCAAAAACTGCCACAATTTGCTGCCACTAGTGAAGGTGGCTACAAGAGAAGCTAGGGAAGCAGGGAGGGAGAATAGAGGGCCAGGGGAGGAAGCTAGGGCAAGAAGAAGCTAGGGAATGAGGAGAGTTGAGGAACAATGGGGAACTGCTGATGCATCATTCCCTCTCTTGTCATTTCTATTCCTCTAGCATGCACATGTGGTTACGACTGCCCACTTATATTATACTTTAGGTGTTTTCTTAATTACTTAACTACTTAGTTTGTTATCATACAGTAAGTGCTCTTTTGCTGACTGAATGTATGCATCATGATCTATGCAGGCTAAGTTGGAAGAAAGTATTGCTGCTCTAGAGGGCATACCCTCTGAATTTATTGAGCAAACTGAGAAAGCACGAGAGAAGCAAAGGAGACTAGCACTGCGGGAAGAAAAAATGGAGAAACAACGGATAGAGCAAGAGAAAAGAGCTGAAAGGAGTTTAGAGCGTGCACACGTAAATATACACCATTTGAAATTATTATGTGCCATTGTAACCAAAGAACAACACTCTTCTTAAGTTTGTTGTCGCTGGTTTGTGGTAACTTTTGAATTGTTCTCCTATGGGTATAGGCATTGGGAGGCTACTTGAACTGTATTTTTGCAAAGTAAGCGAATATTTGTTTTATCTATATGAGCTTGGTGAATGGGAGCATTTTTGCATGATTGTTAGATCATATGAAGAAATCCACAGTTTTATGAATGACAAATTTTGAGTTTCCATATCTCATCCCTTTTTTTTTTTTTTTCCAAGAAAGAGACTTCTAATAAGTTAGAGAAAAAACCCGCTAGAGCAAGCTCAAAAAGGAATACATCATGTAACCATGAGGATAAATAAACCCCCTCAAAATGAGGTGGAAAACAACCAAGGCTGAGGCTGAAAGTGCCACCTCAACCCTGTAAGAGTCTCAGAGAAGAAAGGAGAATCCTTCCATTCCCTGAAGAAAGAAGCCCTCCTAGCTGAGGCTGCATGGGAGTCTCCGTGCATGCTTGTCCATACAGCCATCAAAGTATGCATGGTGTCTGTCCAGATACTAGCCAATGTGTGCGATTGATGAACTTGAGTTCCCTCCAATGCCTCTGTGCATCTGGCTCTCCAGATATGCCAGGCTGCTATGCTTGCTAGTATCTCCCAAGAGGTATCCACAGAGGCATGTACTGCTGCAAAAGGAAGTACCACATCCAAAGAAAAGGACTCAACCTGATGACATCGAATCGAAATGGCCCGAGAAGAGTCATGTCTCTCATGAAAGACCTGAGGCCCAGTAAGAGAAAGCCAAGCCACTGAGCCCCATGTCATAAAGAATGGGGAGTGCACAAAGTGACTGAAAATCCTGGCTACCCCCATCCAAATCATCCTCGCCTGTTTGCACTCCCATAAGCAATGCTGAATCGTCTCCAAAGCAGAGAGGCAACGAGGGCAAGTAGGCGGCTCCGAATCTGGATCTCCAAAGGTTCACTGCAAATTCCACCATGGATAGAAAGCCAAAAGAAAAGAGTGATCTTTCTATTCCTGTGGGATTTCCAGAGTCTCCTCCAGAAGCACCTCTGTAAATCCGCAGTGATATCAAATGCCTCCCAATGAGGAACTCTGGAAGGTCTCCAACCTCTTCTACTGAGCTGGAATCTCTTGGCATTACTGGCTATGTAGCGAAAGAAGGAGATGCTCTTCTCTCGATGCCCTGCATCAATCCACTTCCACTCCCCAGGGTCCCATTGCAAATACCTAATGGAAACTCCCCCGTAGAGCCAAAGTCTCCAAGATCCAGTGGAGAGAAGCCAGGGGTCTAGGTCAAGGAACCACTTTGAATCTGATCCCTGCTCCAAAAGACCTACAACCCTGATAGGCTGAAAGGTAGACTCAAGCAAGATGTCCTCTGTGGACCTGAACAATCTGCCACCATCATGCACATAAAAAACGAAGGCATCTCCATGTGTATCTCGAAAGGCCAAAACCTGAAGAGGAATACCCCCTCTCGTAAAAGCACCTGCCCAAGTGGAGCAAGTGAGGCATATCATCTGTGTCTACCCAATCCACTGGAAGGGTTGCCTCAATCTGCAAGATCCTCCCTACACTCCCTTTGAGATGTCATGTCAACTGAGATGTAGTCTCCTCTAGAAGCCTCCGGAAAGCTTTCCATGACCCCAGAGATGAGGCAGGTCCCCTCTCCCATGTGGACCACTGCATGTAGAGTGAAGCACCAAGTGGTCTGTCAAGATCATCGAGTATACTGTCATTCCACTTGACCAGTTGCCTATCAATCTCTTCACAAGAGGAAGGGGGAATCCTCCGAAGAGTGCTCCTGAAGTTGGCTCATGCTTTCAGGATGGCAACCATGAGAGGGGACGAAGGAGACCTGAGGTGTGCTGCGGTGAAGATCCATCTAATACTGCCCATCCAGTCTCCTCCTGAAGAAGGTGTGCAAGTATGTATGTTGCTAATAAAAAATTCCTTCCACGACTCCTGCCCTGGCATAAGTCCCCGCATCACCATCTTGCAGAGTAAAGCTCTGCACTGTAAATTTGGATTAATAATATTGAGACCTCCTTCCTTGTGTAGGGAGGATGAGAGTCTCCCAAGCCACCCTGGCTAAAACATTTGTTGTGCCATCAGCCCACTCCAAAGAAAATTTTTGATTAGTCTCCTGAGCTAAATGATGCAATCCCTAGAACGGCACCAGCAAGAACAAACAAACCAGGCCGTGGCCAAGAGGATCTGGTTGACCACCACAACTTTAGAGGGAAGGTCCAGCTTGATTGAGCCCCAAAAAAGGAGCTTCCTGCTGATGCTCTCCAACACGGGAGCACACTGCTACGTGGAGGAAATATCCAAGCCGACCTAGCAGCCCAAATATCTGGCTAGCACACCCCTCTGAACCCAAGTGAAACCTATGTCAAGCCCCAATTTGGAGTGTCCTTGTCATTGATCCAAAAGCCATTGGATTTATGCCAATTATCTGCGCCCCACCGCCAAGCAAAATAAATCCAATGCTGTCCTAAAAGAAGTGAGCGTTTGTGGTGTGGCATCCACGTAAACTGCCATGCCATCTGTCAACTCACTGTCAAGTAACTCCTCTTCCCGTCTGATGGGAAGTCTTAGCCCAAAGATGTCAGCTTGAGATCTAATATAGATACTTATAGCTTCAGCCACGAACAAAAAAATAAAAGGAGCAAGGGGGCATCCCTGACGAACTAATCTGGAAATCTGTAATCTCTCACCCCTTACCCCACCATAGCTTCAGCCATGAACAAAAAAAGAAGAGGAGCAAGGGGGCATCCCTGACGGACTGACCTGGAAATCTGAAACAAGCACCTGGCTGTGGGCTGCACTGTAAATTTGGATCTATTATATTTAGACCCCCTTTCGAAGTGGGGAGAATCAAAGATTTCCAAGCCACCCTCGTTGTAACATCTTCTGTGCCATCAAGTCCACTCCATATAAAATTCCTTACTGGTCTCTTAAGTTGAGTGATACAATCCGTGAAACGACATCAACAAGAACAAGACTCCACAGAGTGTCGTCGTATAATGAAGGCTGAGTCTGAGTCATGTCCCTCGAAACACACTTGAGGGCCAGTAAGAGATAACCATGCCACTGGTCCCCAAGTTGGTCTCCACTGACACACTAAATTCTTGCAACCCCCTTTTGGGATAAGATGAATGAGGTCCTCCATAAGTGAGTCTGGCATCTCACCCGAGTCCCAAACACCCTGCAGGGCTGAGGTAATGTGGTCCCCAATCTGATGCCAAAATGGAATAAAGTAAGCCCATCTGAGCCAAGGCACTTGCCCTTGTGAAGGGCAAATAGAGCAGTCCTGAACTCTATTGGTGAAGGGTGCATCAAGTGAGACTATTATATCTCATGTCCAACATAGGTAAGTGCTGCCAAATAGCAACTCGAGCATCATCTCTAGCCTGTGTGTCAGGATCTAATGTAAGAAGGGAGGCATAGAAATGTGTGGCTACCTGCAAGACTGCATCTGGATGTGTCTATAAAACTCTGTCCGAGTCAACAAGCTATAAAATGCTCTCCTTACTATGTTTGGGGCCAAGAGTAGAGAAGAATTGTTTGTTGTTGATGCTACCTCCCGTCCGAGTCCAAAATGACTCTCTAGCATGAAAGGCATACTCTACTCTCTTATCTAACAGTGACTGCTGCTGAGACCTTGCTGCAGCAAGGTTCTCCTAAACCCAAGCATCCGCAGGCCTCTTCTGCACGTCCCTCTAAAGAGCAGCCAATTGCTAGTGGATACCTATCTCTCGCCTGAGGATCTCACCTCTCCTAATACAAGAAACTCAATGATAAAAGTCACTAATATCTGAGAGGGCTGCAACTATATTTGACAGGGAAAGTTGCACATCTTGCCGTTCATGAAAGACATATCCAAAAGAACATGTTGCTGAGTCTTTGCTACGGTAAGGCAGTCCTGAATCCAATTATCTGTAGGCCTCTTCTGCTCTTTCCTTTGCAGGGTTGATAAGTTCTATCGGAGGTGAACCTCATGTCTAAGAATCTCCTATCTCTTGATACTAGTTATAGAATGATAGAAATCACTAATACCACGAATGGTTGCTGCCACATGTGAAGCAGATGAGATACTTAAAGCTGTAAATTTGCCTTTGTGAGGCAGTCCTCTGCATAAAAGCATCTAGAATCTTGATATTGGCAAAGTAGTCTCTCATGCGGGGCTCATAGACCATCAAAACCACTAGAAAGTGATCTGAGGTGGACGTTCTTGGTTCAATGCATACTAAATAACCTCTATGTAATGCCTAATCATCAACATAAAATCTTTCAATGCGCACATGGATGGTATTTGACATTCCCTATTTGACTACGAAAATAGGAGAGAATGAGGCAAAGTGTGAAAGGCATCATGTGTCCAAGTATCCCTGCCATTGGAATGGAAAAGGAAGGCATCCTAAGCTGCTCTCTCAACAGAGGTAGGAGCCACATCCCTCGATCGATGATGGAGGTTTGCGGAACGGAAGTAGAAGGGGGCTGCTTGTTGGAGAGACCAGTTTGTGCAAAAAGATCTGAATGAGCATCATCACTTGTCTTCTAAACCTCAGTCAAGGACAACACTGGCTACACTTTGTTGAGCTGGATCAGGGGCATCACTAGTGGCAACCTGAACTAGGATATCATTATTTGCGACTAGGGCTAGGTCCGGGATGAGAGAAGGGGTCTCCTGATCTGCAAGTGGTGGATGAGTGTGCCAACTCTACTCTTTGCCACAAAGTTAGCCATCCGAACGCTGGAGCATAATATGTTCATTTGAAATGTTACGGTTAGATACAATGACCCTAACTTTGGGAACCCCATCATATGTAATCGCCTCCATTGCGGAAGAGGGTAACCGGGGAGGGGGGATCTCTATGAGCAGCCCAAGGTTATCCCCACTCGTGGCAAAGGAGTCATTGATAAACCTATGGAAGACCGGGGAATCTGATGAAGAGTGATGTAACCCATTTGTCCTCCTCTATAGAGGTGAAACCCAAAGTGGAGGGTGTAAGAAAGATCCTTCTAGAACCAAGCGCAAAGGGCTGGCCTTGAGCACTATGCTCGTGGCCCTAGGAGAATCAAAGGCCACCTGAAAGAAACCCCGTCCAATAATCAAGTATCGGAAAGATAGGGGTGTAGGAATTCCTCACTGGAATCCTAGGTCAACCTCATGTGGAGACTTGTTGACAGTTCTAGGTTTGAGAGGACTCTATAATTGTCTATTACTATTGGTCGAATGATAGGTGTTCAATGATTGGACCTTCTTTGCAAACGTTATGATTGGCTTTTGTCCATGCATGGAAAGCCACGTGGTAATTCCATATTGCATGCAAAACGTGGTCGTGACTCTTGGTGGTCTCGAGGGTTCTCTGGTGACTTGATATTCACGAGTATTCGACTCATGCATCTCTCTTGAACCGACCAGCACAGGTCCGGGTGTATGTGTGAGTCTCTGAGTTGTCGCCCTTCTTTTTGTGAGCTCCAACAAGGTCTGTAGATACATTTCATATCGATTCTCTATTGTGTCTTCATTTCTAATGATATTTCATGTAGTTATAGAACAACACTTTCTCTTGCATTCCATGCTAAATCAATAAAGTTAACTTGCATTTCTGATTTCCAACAAGTGGTATCAGAGCACCCAAGTTGAAGGCAGTTGATGCTATAGAAGGACTAGACGATGTGCATTTTAAAGATTCTGAGTCACAAAGTGTCTTCAATCCCCACGACACGTAGAAGTAGATGGTTTAGAAAAGCCAGGACGTCACTCGAGGTGCTAGCAGTGGCTTGTTTCCAACTACAACTGAATCCCTGGAGATTTGCAGATGGATACTTTGCCTAAGGAAAAAGCTGGTGGCATCGTGGTCACCTTCAATGGAAGAAACTTTCCAACGTGGCAACTGGCGAATTTGCTTACTGTTTATGCAGAAAGGACTCTGGGGAGTTGTTTCGGGAACTGAGAAGAAACCCAAGGAGCTCTCACATGATGCCGTTAAGATCCCACCATGGGAGGAAAAAGATGAAAAAACTATTGGCTATTTAGGAAGAGCTCTGGGACCAGAATATTTTCACCACCTCGATATGACTATGACAGCAGCAGCAGCAGAGAACTAGCAAACTCTCAAGACATTGTTTGGAGTTCATATGAAGCATTCCACAGCCACTAAGCAAGATTTGTTTGACCTACAGATGGATGAGTTGGAGTCACTAGGAATTTTTTTGAATCAGATGCAATTGTTACTCAAGCAATTGCAAGCACTTGGTGCATGCATGGAGGATGAAGATAAGAAAGCGATTCTTTTGAAGAGCCTACCTTCTACCCAGTATGCAGAAACAATGCATATCTTGCGTTTGGATGATGACATGGACTTCTTGGATTGTGTAGGTATGCTCATGTGTGAAGAGAAACGTGATAATTCCTCAATGTTTGAGACAGCAAAAGCTTATGCCACAGAGGATAGAAGAAGTCAAGAGATATTCGGAAGGAAAGAAAACGTAATTATTGTTGGAAGCTGGGCCATTTGGAGGCACAATGCTACACCAAACAACGAGATGAAGCAATGAAGCCATCGAAAGGTAAAGAGCAGTTGAAGACAATGAAGAAAATGCAGCTCTAGGAGATAAAGGGTTCATTGATGCAGACTATACGTTTTGAAGTGACTTGGTCCTTTGTGGACTCTTTGAGTGTTCTATGTGTTGGTCCTTTTGTAGGCAGTTGTGTCGTCTGGTATTTTATAGACAGTTTTTAACGTTTGGTTCTCCCCACCATTTCGGTTGAGGTGGAGTTTGTAGGAATTCCTCACTGGAATCCTAGGTCAACCTCATGTGGAGACTTGTTGACAGTCCTCAGTTTTGAGAGGACTCTATAATTGTCTATTACTATTGGTCGACTGATTTGGCAGGTGTTCAATGATTGGACCTTTGGAAACGTTATGATTGGCTTGTCCATGCATGGCAAGCCACGTGGAAATTCCAGATTGCATGCAGAACGTGGTCGTGACTCTTGGTGGTCTCAAGGGTTCTTTGGCGACTTGATGTTCATGAGTATTCGACTCATGCATCTCTCTTGAACCAACCTGCGCAGGTCTGGGTGTGTGTGTGTGTGAGTCTCTGAGTTGTTGTTGCCCCTCTTTTCGTGAGCTCCAACAAGGTCTGTAGACCTGAGGAGACAGTTTATGGCGACTTCAGTTTTGTGACTAGTTGTAGTGGCCTCTTTTTATGAAGTAATTGGTCGTTCCAATCTTTTCGTATCGATTCTTTATTGTGTCTTCATTTCTAGTGATATTTCATGCAGTTATAGAACAACACTTTCTCTTGCAATTCCATGCTAAATTAATAAAGTTAGCTTGCTTCTCTGATTTCCAACAGGGGGCAAGGTCTATAGGTAAGAGAGCCAGCATCGAGTCCCTAGCATGTGATGTGGAAGGGTGGGAACCATTGATGTGTGCAAATGGGGTGGTGGAGCTCTCAAATTCCACATCCTTGTGGAGCAGTAGCAACTCGTCTTTTGAAAATGTGGAGGTTCTCACGGCAGCTGTCGAGGTTGGCTGAATGCGAATCAATCCATTCAACAATCAAAGATGGAAGGCCGACTCAGACATGATGAAGCTCCATCCATTTCCTCAAAGAAGGCTAGAATATAAGGGGTGAAGAAGAATCTGCCCTTTCATAGAAAACAATGGTGGTCTTTTTTTTTTTTTTCCCCAAGAAAAAGACTTCTATTAAGTAAGAGAAAAAACCCGCGAGAGCAAGCTCAAAGCGGAATACATCATGAAATCATGAGGATAAATAAAAAACCCCCTCAGAGTGAGGTGGAAAATAACCAAGGCTGAGGCTGAAAGTGCCACCTCAACCCTGTAGTAGTTTCAGAGAAGAAAGGAGAATCCTTCCATTCCCTGAAGAAAGAATCCCTCCTAGCTGAGGCTGCACGGGAGTCTCCCTGCATACCCGTCCATACGGCCATCAAAGTATGTACGATGTCTGTCCAGATATGTCCAGATACTAGCCAATGTGTGCGAGGGATGAACCTGAGTACCCTCCAAAGCCTCTGTGCATCTGGCTTTCCAGATATGCCAGGATGCTATGCTCGCTAGAATCTCCCAAGAAGTATCCACAGAGGCATGTACAGCTGTAAAAGGAAGGTGTGGTACCACATCCAACGAACAGGATTCAATCCGATGACGTCAAACCGAAATGGCCCAACTCTCTCATAGAAAACCTGAGGTCCTGTAAGAGAAAGCCAAGCCACCGAGCCCCATGTCATAAAAAATGGGGAATGGGCAAAGTGACTGAAAATCCTGGCTACCCCCATCCAAATCATCCTCACCGAGCATAGCATCCTGGCATATCTGGAGAGCCAGATGCACAGAGGCTATGGAGGGTACTCAGGTTCATCCTTCGCACACATTGGCTAGTATCTGGACAGACGTCGTACACACTCTGATGGCCGTATGGACGGGTATGCAGGGGGACTCCCATGCAGCCTCAGCTAGGAGGGCTTCTTTCTTCAGGGAATGGAAGGATTCTCCTTTCTTCTCTGAAACTACTACAGGGTTGAGATGGCACTTTCAGCCTCAGCCTTGGCTTTTTTCCACCTCACTCTGAGGGGTTTTCTTTATTTATCCTCATGATTTCATGATGTATTCCGCTTTGAGCTTGCTCCCATGTGAGTCAATAAGCTGGGATACACTCTCTCTACTATGTCTAGGGCCAAGAGTAGAGAAAAAGTGTTTATTGACTCTACCACCCATCTGAATCCAGAAGGACTCCCGTGCATGAAAGGCATACTCTGCTCTCTGATCAAGCAATAATTGCAGATGAGCCCTTGCTGCAGCAAGGCGCTCCTGAATCCAAGCATCTGAAGGCCGTTTCTGCTCTTCCCTCTGCAAAGCTGCCAACTGCTGGCGAACACCAATCTCACGTCTGAGAATATCTCGTCTCCTGGTACAAGCAACTGAGCGGTAGAAGTCGCTAATACTAGAAAGGGCAGCGGCTACCTCTGTCGAGGCCGAGGAGCAAGTGCTGGACCTATACCACCCCCCTGTCCCCCCTGTCAAGGCCATGGGGCGGTAGCTGTACCAGAGGGCTTCTTGGGCCTTTTCTTCTTCCTGGGGCAATCCCTGACAAAGTGTCCAGAGGTCCTGCAAATCCAGCACTGATCCTGTCTACCTGAAATCTCTACTCTCTGGCGAAAAAAGGAACCATCCGGGCGCTGGATCATGGATCATAACATGATCCATCTTGAGGTTAGGATCCTTGCAAAGGACCCTAACTCTAGGTACCCCATCAGCCTTGGTTTCCTCTGCTGCAGTCAATGGCAACCCAGGGAGGGGTGGGATCTTAGCAACTGCGCCAAAATGCTCCCCAATAACAGAAAGAAGTCGATGGTAAACCTGGGGAAGCCCGGGGAATCTGATGAAGAGCGAGAAGATTTTCTTATCTGCCTCCACTGGGTCGAAACCAATATGAAAGGCTTCAAAGAAGATCTTCCTGTGTCCCAGGTGTAAAAACTCAGCCTTGAGCACAGTGCTCGCAGCCTCTGGAGTGTCAAAAACAACCTGGAAAAAACCTCGTCCCAGAAGACGAACATCTAACAATCGTGGAGTGAGGTTTGGGGGGAGAGCCGCAAGCATCCAGTCTCTGGCTTGGGATCTGGAGGGGTGAGACCCGAAGATGCGTGCTAGCAATGTGGTAGAGCATTCAATCTCTACATCCTTCTTGAGCCGCTGCAACTCGTCTTTAGAAAAGGTAATAGTTTTCGCGGCCGGTGGAGGTAGAGTAGGATTGGCTGACGGAGTATCCATCGCCAATCGAGGTGAGGAGGCCGACTCTAACAAATTAAAGGCTCCTTCCGCTCCAAAAAAAGCTGCAGGAGAGAAGGGGGTCAGAAAAAAGGGAAAGGAGGCGAGGAGGGAGCAGGGGGAAGGGGAGAGAAGGGGAGGGGTGAAGGGGAGAGGCTGAGAGGCTGAAGGGGAGAGGGGCAGGCTGAGAGGGAGGGAGGGGGCAGGCTAGGAATAGGAAAGGGAGAGGAAGGAGAAGCTGGAATAGGGCGGGCTGGGAGGGAGAGGGCTGAGAGGGAGAGGAGAGGAAGGAGAGGGAGAGGGAGAGGAAGGAGAGGGAGAGGGAGAGGAAGGAGAGGGAGAGGAAGGAGAGGGAGGGGCAGGGAGAGGGCAGAGAGGGAGGGGCAGAGAGGGGGAGGAGAGGGAGCGGGGAGTGAAGGGAAGGGGGAGGAGAGGGAGAGGAGGGGGCGGCGGGCTGAGAGGCAGAGAGGGGGTGGAGAGGCAGGGAGGGGGCGGGGGAGCAGGCAGGGAGGGGGCGAAGAGGCAGGGAGGGGGCGGGGGAGCAGGGGGCAGGCTGAGAGGCAGGGAGGGGGCGGGAGAGCAGCAGGCAGGGAGGGGGCGGAGAGGCAGGGAGGGGGCGGGGGAGCAGGGGGCAGGCTGAGAGGCAGGGAGGGGGCGGAGAGGCAGAGAGGGGGCGGGGGAGCAGGCAGGGAGGGGGCAGAGGAGCAGGGAGGGGGCGAGGGAGCAGGCAGGGGGAGGGGGCGGAGGAGCAGGCTGAGAGGGGGAGCAGGCTGAGAGGAGAGGAAGCGAGCAGGAAGGGGGCGGGCTGAAGGGGAGGAGGGGAAGGGAGGGGGCGGCTGAGGGAGAGGGAGGGGCTGAGGGCAAGGGAGAGAGGGAGGGACGGGCTGAGGGAGAGGGTGCAGCAAGGGAGCGGGGAGGAGCAGCAGCTCGTTGAAGGTTGAATTTTTCGTGAGTGGTGGTCTATTCATGGAAGGATTGCAGTTAATAAAGGGAGGGAGACTTTTGGGGCAGGTCCCTCATACCCTTAGTGCTTACTTGCTTTAAAATCCACTCAGCACTGCCTTTGGGATTTATTTGGGTTGGGATTACAGGACTTATGGGCAGATTTATCGCTTCTGCCTTTCACCTTACTCCAGGTTCCGTAGGTAGTATTGGATCTAAACTAATAAGATGCAACAGCAAGAAACAATGCATTATTGCCCCATCATCTATGGAACTGAATACAGAGTAGCCAGAAATGCAACTTGTGAGGCTATGTGCTTGAGTAGAATCATAAATGATATTGGGCTTGGACGGAAATGGCCAACTCTTTCGTCTACTAAATGACCAAATCATATATGATATTGGGCTTGGACAGAAATGGCCGACTCTTTTGTCTACTAAATGACCAAATCCTATATTTCGTTCTTTTATCAAACACAAAGAAGCACAATATCACTTCATATGTGTTATTTTCTTTGCAAAAATATCACTTCATACGTGAGCTCCTGCAATGAAATAGTTTATTGTCCAACAAAGAATGAGATGGTAGATGCCCTAACCCAATCTCTTGCAAGGATTAATCGAGGGAACTTTTCCATTGCGGTGGCTGTCAATCCAAATCCATCATTCATCAACAGGGAGTGTTGGAAAAATTAACTACAAAAAAATGTGTTTTTTTCCAAAATAGGTTATCGTTTTCCTATGGCTCACTGTATTCTTTTTCTTTGTCATAGATTTTCTTTGTGTGTATCTGGAAATGTACAGCGCACACACTGTGGGTACATGGATGGTGAGGAGGGGTTTTCAAAGATGGGGAGGTGGGGCTGGGACAGGGTTGGATGGTATGGGTGGGTGCTTTAATACAGGGATATAAGTATAGCTGATAGATGTCATTAGCTAGTCCCATGCAATGCTTCTTTTTTATAGAAAATGCTATTATTTGTAGCATTTGTTTTCTTAGATGTCATAAAGGGAATATGTATTGCATTTGTGTCTATTTCCATTCTAGATGTTGCTATGAAAACCATCCTGATCTTATCACATTGTGGTTTTTTGAAAATACATGCATTTATCAAGGAGATAAAGGGTGAAGCTATTGTGTGTGTTCTTTCAGGCCCCTATACCAAAGAAAACAGGGAAACCCGTGATGTTTCGATCACAATTGTTCAAGAAGAAGAAGCTGCTAGTTGCAGAGGTGAAAACTGATGATGATAAGGAACTCATTGAGTTCCTTGAACGTGATTTTTAAATTCTTATACAGATTCCTCGTGGTCTTATTGTAATAAACAGAAAAGCAGTCCCCTAACTCGTCCCCCGATCCCAACTCCTGCAAAACAATGCACTCAATCCCAAGTCATCAAAACTGTATCTTTATGGAAAATGTGTTACATGCCTGTAGGCACCGTCAGCACAGTAATATAACAAGCTGCTTCTTCAAGTATGTAGGTTGTTAATTCTTTCACACCATAGACCATTGATCTCTTGTAGACTGTTATTCAAACATCAGCTCCCTGATAACCTGCTCTACACTAGCACATGATTGATGTGCCTTTGTTTGTGCAAGCGCTTGGTATATTATTAAGTTCTCTCTCTCTCTCTCTCTCTTTACTGATGATCTGGAGGGGTGGATGAGAGTACGCAGCAAGGAAGGTGTTCAGATTGCAGGGTTTGCTTTGCTAATGCTTATCTATGCAGACGATTTGGTATTCTTTGCCAAGAACAAGGAGAATTTGCAAGCACATTTGAAGGCACTCAGAGAATTTTGCAAACACTCAGTTATGCAGGTCAACATAGATAAGACAAAAGTAATGGTGATAGGAACACATAATAAACAAGTGGATGTCACTTTTCAAGGGGAGCCTCTGGAAACAATCAACACATATAAATACCTAGGGCTGGATTTTACAGACAACTACAAATGGAACGCATGTGTGGAAAGGAGGATTCTAGTAGATTTGTATAGCTTCCAAAATAAATGCAGGAAGGAATTGGGAAATGAGAGTTTCTGTACACCATGCTAGTGCAAACAGTAATCCTCTATGAATGTTCGCCGGCTTGGGCACCCGCGCTCTCTAGGATGTATTAATAGAAAAGGACTGAAAATTTACACAAACATTTCCTGATAGGGGAGTCAGGGGCAAAGGCACCCGCACTCTCTAGGATGTATTAATAGAAAAGGACTTCAAATTTACACAAACATTTCCTGATAGGGGAGTTAGGGGCAAAGGCACAAACATCCGACCCCATCCTACTGGCTGAAACAGGTATGATGCCTTTGGAAGGAGAAGCTTTATGTCAATTCATGGCTTACCTCAACAAAGTTGAGAAGATGGATGCTAGGAGGATACCATGCAAGGCGATGGAAGCTACACAAATTATGGGATGGTACAAAGAGGCATGAAGTGGATGGAATCATGGGGTATAACAGCTGCTCATATACCAGAAGATGCATGTGAAGACGCAGGAGGGTTGTGTTTCTTAGGGAATGGAGGGGCTTCCCTTTTTTCTATGAATCACCTATTGGGTTGAGATGGCACTTCCAGCCACAACCGTGGTTGCCGCATTGCTATGATTAGGAGTTCACTTCAACCCATCTATGGTGATTTTATTGTGCTGCCTGTTTTTCTTCCTTGAGGTTTTTGAGGGAGGGTCTTTCATACTAAATAGAAGTCTTTCATTTGTTAAAAATAAAAAATAAAAAAATCAGAAAGAGAGTGACGCAGAGCATGCTACAGAAACTATGGCACAACCCAGTGAGAAAAATGGAGTTCTACAAACATGAAAGCAACTCAATGGAAAGTTATGGGATGTAGAAATACTTTAGAGAAGACATATTAATATTCAAAAGACAGCTGATTTGCAAAAGCAGAACTGGTTCACATGGTCTTGAGGTGGAGAGGGGTAGGTGGGCAAACCCAGGATCCTCGGAGAGAAACGGACATGCAAAATCCGCCCAACAGGAAAGGTAGAAAATCAGCAGCATGTAAAAATAAAAAAATCAGAAAGAGAGTGACACAGAGCATGCTACAGAAACTATGGCACAACCCAGTGAGAAAAATGGAGTTCTACAAACATGAAAGCAACTCAATGGAAAGTTATGGGATGTAGACATACTTCAGAGAAGACATATTAATATTCAAAAGACAGCTAATTTGCAAAATCAGAACTAGTTCACATGGTCTTGAGGTGGAGAGGGGTAGGTGGGCAAACCCAGGATCCTCGGAGAAAGAAAGAAAGAAAGAAAGTTTATTAAAGTCTTCAGAAGACTGATAGGTCTATGAGACTGTGAAAATTTTGATACGAGCTGTGGTAGTGGAGCTACTAAACGAGCGTCCATACCAATGCAAAATGCAAAAAATGCAAAAAATGCAGAATGGCAGTACTAAGTCCTAAGTACAACATAGTCATGTCAATGGTCGACTACATATCAATCTCAGCATCATCATCAATATCATCATCATCCCCAGCAACAGCAAGATATTAGGGTGGATGAGGCAGTGGAGGCATGAAGTCGGTAATAGAGTGCTGTCGGCCACTCAGAGGTGCGGTCCTGGCACGTCTCCTGGTCATAGCTCTGCGTCTAACCAGGGCTACTGTGACCCCCGTCGGTCGGGCTCCAACTCTAAACAAGGAGGGGATGTCTCCAAGTGTGATCTGTGTGTCGATCCTCTGTCTGAGTTTTCGGGTCACAGGGTCCGGGACACGGTCTTGTCGAGGCCTCGTCTCGTTGGGGTCCATGTGATCTAGCTGAAAGAACTCCGTGATAGAGCTCTGAGAGGGATCAACCGAGGAAGAAGTCTGCTCCTATCTCCATGCTCAAAGTATCCTCTTGCGGTGTCTAAGTGCCTCATGAATGAAACCTGCCAAACACCGCTGCACAGGACACATGAAGATGAAATGCTCCTCTGTCTCAACCTCCTGTATGTCACATAGTATGCATATGCGCCGCTCCCTGGGTAGTCGCTCTGCTCTGCCGCTCTTGATGCAAAGTCTGTGTGAAGAGACCTGGAACTGCCCAAGAGAGATTCTCATCGAGTGGGGTAGGTGAATCTGTGTGTATCCTGGTGGGTCAATGAAACCCTCGGTTGTGATATGTAAGAAGTGATCTCTGTAGCTAAGCTTCACTGGGAGTTTACTCGGTTCCAACCAGGTCTGAAAAGTGTGTAGCTGTAGTAGATCCTCACGGATAACCTGGTCGACCTCGTGTGATAAGAGGGGAGAGAACGGAGCATCCATGCTATACTGGAAGGGAGGTAGTCTATCCATGTGGAGCCCTAGTCGCTCAAACCATCTCTTTGTACGTGCATACCAGCACCTCTGATCTCCTCCTGTTGCAAGTGCCATAGAAGAGGATAGAGCTATCCATGGTAGCCTGCTACGCCTCGAGGTATAATCCCCATATTCCCTAACTTGGTACGGATATGTGATGATCTGAAATGCAACATCTAGTTGTAAAGGGGGAGAAACGGACATGCAAAATCCGCCCAACAGGAAAGGTAGAAAATCAGCAGCATGTATTTCTCAGATGAAGCGCTTACGCTCACATTAAAAAGGATATAAGGGCTAAAGAGAGTTTGAAAAATTTGATGGAGCAGCCAGCCAAAAAGCTAGGGAGTTACTTGAAGGAGGTTTTGACACATCGTGACATGGTATTGGGACTAACACACAAGCTAGCCCAACAAGTACTCAATACATAAAAGGCTGTAATATTTTATTTCACTCGATTAAGGGGTCACTGTGAGTTGACAGTGATCGCCAGTCCCATAGATCTTGAAGGGTAATGGACTTTATGATCAAACCTCTTCTGATCCTCCTTTGGAGCAGTAGTAGAAGACTGAGTGGTAGTGCCAGAAGTGAAAGATGCAGTCGTGCTAGATCCAACAAGTCTAGCCTCATCACCATTCACAATGTCCCATAAGCCCTTTCCAATCAAGATATTCTTGAGTGTAAATGACCACAAAGCATAGTTGGGTCCATCCAACTTATCTGCTTCAGTCATGGTGCCAAAATTCTCAATAAGAGACATGATTACAAGCGCAAGAATAAAGGCAAGTGTACCTGCAAATGAAAAGACAGCAAATGGACAACTAAAAGACCACTGACTACTATGCAATCACTGCAATAGAACTTTCGGTATCCAGAATTGCCTGAAAAAACTACACACACAATGCAAAACGAAGTCATCCAACTGAGGAATGCTTCTCGATGTAAAATCTCGCAACAAAACTAAAGATCGAGATCACGCAAAGCTCGTGGGAGCTCAGGACAACCAAAAGAGAAGTCAACCAGTAAGAACTAACTTCTCCTCCGTGACAGAAGTGCAATAAGAGCACGTGAGAGAGTGGGGAAGCAATTGACAGGACTAGAAGGACTAGCTCTGATACCACATGTAAGAATAAGAATGGAGAAGAGTTGTGAACACAAGAGAACAAGAAGTGAACTCCAACTGAAATGTTCAACCAAATGAAGTACAAGTACTTGGTATATATAGTCCAAGTACTAGAGCACACTAAATAGACTAAGTGCTAGTCTATCCTACACCATCATATCATTATATATATCTCTACGGATTTCCAAGTGTTGTCTTTAATTGCATTGTCTATGAAGACACACATTAAGTCCACTATCAAGTCTTGCAAGACTTCAAAGGCAGCTTGGGATAGAGTAAAAACTACGTGGAATATGAAGAATGAAGCAAGAAGCATTGCTTTGAATAATAAGCTCAATAACTTGTCCATGTAGGAAGGTCAAACTATTTTAGTACATATTGCAAAGATTACTAACATTTGGGATGAGCTCGAGGCTATTAATAAGTATATAGAAGATAAGAAATTGGTCTCTATCACTCTCAATAGTCTAGCACCCTCATATGATACTTTTGTCACTTCCTTGACTATTATGCTCAGGGCTGCTCCACTTAGTTTTGAGGAGTTAGTTGGCTTGCTCTTTTACAGGAAGAAATGTGGACTTTTGATTTAACCTGCTTAAGTGAACAAGCACTTGCTACTCATGGAAACGGTAAATTTTAGAGAAAGACCAGCCATGCTTATCAGCTCAGAAAGGAGTGGGAGATGTTCCCATCTTGTTGGACTCAGGAAAGAAAAAGTATATCCATGATGTTTGGTATGTTCTTGACTTGAGGAAAAATATTATTTCCATTCCATCTATGGCTCATGATCAGCATATGCTTGTGGAATTTCAGGATGATCGATGCAAGATCAAGGATCCAAGTAAAGAGTATGAGATTGTGGCTACAGGTTCATATGAGGCCAGCATGGGTTTTTACAAGCTTGATGCTCAACCCTATAATCAGCATGTTATGGTTGTCTCTTTTGATACTCCAAGTGATTTATGGCATACCAGATTTGGTCATGCACATCACAAAGCTTTGGCATATTTGCATAATCATAATATGGTTGAAGGATTGCCAAAATTATAGAAGCCCGCTCAAGAGGTGTGTAAAGCTTGTGCTCTTGAAAAGTTGCATCACCTACCATTCTAAAAGGATGGTCGAGGGTTAGTAAGAGCACAAAGGGTCTTGCAAATTGTGCATAGTGATGTTTGTGGACCAATGTCACAACCCATAGAGCGTATCAATATTTTGTCACATTCATTAATGATTATTCTAGGTTCACTTGGCTCTTTCTCATGAAAAGCAAATTTGAAGTGTTTTATCGGTATAAGGAGTTCAAAGCATTGGTTGAGAACCAAACCAATTCTAGAATTGGAACACTTAATTGTGACAATGGGCGAGAGTATACTTCACATGCTTTTAAGGGATACTTGAAAGAGCATGGGAAGCATCACAAAATAGTGCCCTACATGCCTCAGCATAATCCACTTGCGGAGAGGAAGAACATGAGTCTCATGGAGATGACATGGTGTATGCTGAAATTTAAGAGAATGTCAAAGGCTTTTTAGTCACATATATTTAGCATTGTTGTCCTACATAAGCATTGGTTGACAGGATGCCTTTTGAGGCATTTTATGGGTACAAGCCCAAGGTGAATCACCTCAGAGTGTTTGGGTATGTTGCATATGCTTTGGCACCAGCTGAAAATCGATCCAAGTTTAATGATAAAAGAATTAAATACATCTTTGTGGGGTAGAGCACTGAAAGCTGAGGTTTTAGGCTTTATGATCTAGCTACCAGGAAAGTAATCACAAGTAGGGATGTTTTGCTTGCAGAACATGATAGCATGCAGCCCATCAATGAGGAGTTGCCTCCATATGATGATACACCTTTGGATATCATTTAGTTTGAGGATGAATGAGAATGATGCTGACTTGGGTTCTTCAGTTGATGTTTCCTCTACCTCTTAGGCTCTAGCAAGGTTGCCACATGTTGAGGGTTCTTTTCCCTTGAATGTTTTAGATTTGCAGCCACCTCACGGGGAGGGATAGCTCAATATTTGGAAACATTATCAGCACCGTGCAAACGATGTTACTCCAGATGTACTTTCAGATGCTATTCCTAGTGGGACAGCTGAGAATTCAGTTCCTAGATTAGCTAGGCTGACACTAGCATATGCTAAAGGTTAGCCTATATTGGGGAGAACCAGGGCAAGTACTCAGAATTCTAACAACCAGCCTGTGAATTTTGCTCTCATGACCCAAGTGATGGAATTTGAATCCGAGCCTCAACGCTTTGAGGATGCTCAGGTCAATCCAACATGGCAGAAAGCCATTGAAGCTGAGATTGAATCCATTTAAAAGAATGCTACATGGGACTTGGTTGATGCGCCCATTGGCAAGAATGTGGTTGGCACCAAATCGATCTATAAAATAAAGTATCACGTAGATGGTACAGTTGAGAAGTACAAAGCCCATTTAGTTGCCAAGGGGTATGCACAAGAAGAGGGGATAGATTTATAAGGAGACTTTTTCTCCGTGGCCAAGATGACCACCATTCACGCTGTCATCTCTCTTGCTCCGGTCTTACAAGATGGATATCAAGACCGCCTTTCTCAATGGAGAGAGCAATGAGGAGGTCTATGTGCATCAGCAGGAGGGTTTTTGTTGTTTAGGGACAAGAGTGCGTTTTATGGTTGGTCTATGTACCAGATGGATGTTAAGACCACCTTTCTCAATGGGGACCTCAAGGAGGAGGTCTATGTGCATCAGCTCCAGGGTTTTGTTGTTCAGGGACAAGAACATAAGGTATGCAAGATCAGGAAAGCCTTGTATAGGCTGAAGCAAGTGCCCCGTGCATGGTATCATAAGATACACGAATTCTTGCTATCCCAAGTCTTTGTTCCACACTCATACAGGGCCAAATTTATATGTTCTACAACAAAAATCAGATTTGGTCATGCTTGTTCTTTATGTCGATGACATCATACTCACTGGCAGTAATTTGCAACAAATGTAGTAGTGCAATTTGTCATAGGTCAGACTTTTGACATCACAGATTTAGGTCTCTTACACTATTGTCTTGGCATTGAATTTTGGCAAACCCAAGGGGGGATTTCTATGTCACAAACAAAATATGTGAAGAGGTTGCAGAAATTTAAGATGGAGAACTGTAAGCCTGCGGCCACTCCATTGGAAAAGGGAATCAAGTTGAGTAAGCATGATACAGTTGAAAAGTTTGATGGCATATTGTACAGGCAGTTGGTGGGCAGCTTGATCTACTTATGCTCCACACGGCCAGACATTGCCTATACCACAGGGCGTCTTAGCTAGTTCATGCATTGTCCCACAGTTGAGCATTGGAATGCAGCAAAGAGGGTTTTAGATATGTACAGGTTACACTTTCCTATAGGTTACATTACGCTTCAGATGGTGACATTTATCTGAGTGGCTTCATAGACTTAGATGGGTACAGGGACATCAATGATCGCAGGTCCACTTTCGGCTATTGCTTCTCATTGGGCTCAGCGTGCATCGATGATCGCAAGTCCACTTCTGGCTATTGCTTCTCATTGGGCTTAGCGTGCATCTCATGGCCCAATATGAAGCAAGACTACATGTCTCTCTCCTCCATTGAAGCAGAATACAAAGCTGCAAATTCAGCCACTATGGAATATATGTGGTTAAGGAAGCTTATGCATGACTTGCATCATGTTCAGGATGGTGACGCAACTCCGATCTTCTATGACAGCCACAGTTGCATGCTATTGGAAACAATCTTGTATTTCATGCTTGCATGAAACACATAGAAAATCACTATCATTTATGTGTGGGATTGTATCACAGATGACTTCATTGATCTCACATATTGTTCCACTAAGGACAATGTGGCAGATATCTTCACTAAAAGCCTGTCAAACGCCTCTCTTCACATGACATTAACATGGCTTGGGGATACGAGACATTCAAACAATGTCAAGGGGTGTTGTAAAATAACATTGTTTTCTTTTGTACTCCCATAGGTTGCTGTATCCACATGTAGATGAATTTGTGCAACCTTGGTACTTTAGGTATTGCGAGTGCTTCTGAGATCATTCCAGAGCATTTTAGCCATATCATTGAGGGGGGATTTGTAGAGATATATACAATGATATGGTGGTGTAGGATAGACTAGGACTTAGTCTATTTTGGAGTTTTAGTGCTTTAGTACTTGGACTATATATACCAAGTAGAAGTCATCGTTGCTGACTTACTTGCCCATGTTGACTTAGCCAACCATAAAAGCAATAGCTCCATTTCAACTATTTGATCAAGCCTTGTTGCATGCATCATCATTGGACCCTAAATTGCACATCTAGATCAAAGTACTAACTTAAGTGAGGATGCTAATTTAACAAAAGGTGATACTAATTTAGTAAAAGGGATGAATCACTACCAAAATTTCATCTCACATCAACTCCTTGAAGAATTAATCAAAATTAGAAAAGGACATCAAAACTATATAAAACCAACAAGATGCTGACTTAGGCATAAGTTAGCACCTGGTATTTAAGGCCTAAGTCAGCTCCATCAACTTAGCAATTGGAATGATAGTTGGAATTTGAACTAGGAGTAAACCACTTGGCAAAGTGATTTCAGTTCACTAGATGCACCTTAGGTCTAATAGGGTGCTACAGATAGAACCTGAGCTTGAAGATAGTGCTTCAAAAAACATCTTACCTAGCTACCTACCCAACTTTGCATCAGCTCAATCAAGTGCCTCAGCTATTAGCTCATATGTTGTACACGGACCACAATTCGATTACTTACCTAACTCAAAAGAGTCCATGAGCTTTGGTGGAGACCTTAGTACCCTAGGTGTATAGCCAATTGAGAAACTTGCATAGCATTCATGCTAGAGAGTTGTGGAGCATTCCTTAAAGGTCTTATTTGGGATGCATTGAGTTTAGGCACATCACCACCATGGTTTGCCTTAGGGTGTACACCCTTTGGTTCTATATATATTATCACCTATATCCCTCTCTCTTAGTTGGTCTACAAGAGGAAGATTTCTTGTTTCATATTCCATTCTTGAACGTGCATGATTTTCATCCCTCCATTCATCAATTACTTTTTGGACGAGGTTGAAATCCTTATGCCCCTCCATCACAGGTAATTGTCCATACCGATTTGTCTCGATCATGCTACGCACATCTTTTGCATCATTGAGTTGTAGTAAGGCATCAACTCGAAACCCTCTAATGCTAGAACCTCTGTAGCACCAAGCTCCACCTTTAATGAACCTCATTCCCCTACTCCTTCTATGACATCTTGATTATAGGAAATATTTTCAAGCATGATGGGAAGGCTTCGTCTAACAGAACTAATAGACATGATAATCTCTTAACTAGATTGTCTAGGGTACCGGAGGAGCCACATATGTCATCCCAATTATCAGTGTTAGAAGCAGTACAAAGGGAACCAAGTCCCACTGTACCTATAGGTAATAAACCTTCACTCTTTGACTTGGGGTTCAGCCATTCAAAAGTGTGTTTGTCCCTACTTTGGTACAAGATTATCGAGTGCCTAATCAAGGGGGGTAAATGGGTAACCTAGAAGATCTACTTATTACGTTTCTAGCAACTTAAGCCCCACTAACATGGGAACTAGGCATGGGAGGCATTCCCTACCCAACTAATACTACATATAGTCCTATGCCTGGAATAAAGATGCCTTTACCTAGGGTACCTCCAGTTCCACCTACTAGGCTAGTCAACCCAAAGTTACAATGCAAGTGCCTAGTAGGCCAAGTTCTTCAAACCCTACATTTGTTCAACCATCTTATTCTTGGCACCCTACTATTGGACCATCAATGTATGAAGCTGAATCTCTGTATCCTATAGCTTTGGTTCCACAGATAATATTTCAAAAGAGGCTACGAGGATCCTAATGCAAGCCCTAGCAAGGGGGCCACACCTCCAACGTTTGTGGGTAGAGAGGAAAACCCATCAAGAAGTAAGTCAATGATGATCTCCAAATTAATCACTAAGTTCTTAGGTGAAAGAGACCCAGTCTCACAAGTACAATACTTCAAACAAATCTATGAGACCTTTGGTGACATTGGGGATTTGGACATGGCTATTGTCTTTGGCTTGAGCCTTGACAACATGGCTAGACAAATAGGACTTTGAACCTAGAAGAGACGATTAATTGTACCACCTGATGTAAGTTGCTCATGGTGGGTGTTGTCCCAAATGGACCAAAATGGAGACTATTAACCAATTATACAAGGTAAAGCAGAAAGAGACAGAAAAACTTCATGATTAAAACACCATAATAAAGTACCTAAACTCGCAAAGTGAGCCTCATGAGAGAATGAGTGATCAATAACAATTATTTCCATGCTTCCTCATAGGACTATGCGATTGTAAACTTCATGCTCATTTGTTTAAAAGTTATTTAGCAAAATGATGATACGTCTAATTAAAATATGATGGATAAGGCCCCAACAGAGAAATCTTTAATGCATAGATCTTGGACATGACATGTCTAATCATAATGGTCCTATAGTTTTTGGCCTCATGGGATCTCCTGCCTATGAACGGGGGTGATAGTGTTAAGGGACCAAGCATGCAAAAAACTAGTGCAAAACGATTATTTAAAAAGCTTTGATAAGATCAAGACCGAGGGAGAGAGAGAGAGAGAGAGAGAGAGATTTATTATTGCAAAAGGCCAAGAAGACTTATGAAATACATCACTAGAAGAAAAACCTATGGAACTAGACTTCTAGCATACCCCCAAAGATCTATGTAAATTAGGATTGAAGAAATTGAAACACTTGTTGTGAACATAGATCAAGTACAAGTCATGCATAGTTTGAGCTCTAATTGGCATCCTTGGGGTTTAAGTAAGACGCTTAATCTCTTTCAATCATGTTAAAGATTAGTATTTGATTTCATCTACATTATCCTATAAGGCACTAGTACAATTATCATATAAGGCACTAGTACATTGTAATGATTGTACCTTGGAGGTGCAGATTCTCATTGGTCTTGTTTCCAATAATCTATCAATTTGGAATTATGTAGGGTAGGCTTGCTTTGTGGCATCCACTTAGTGTATGCTCCTCCTCTATGAATTTATGTGATTACCTTTGTCAAAATCCGTATCCCCATTATTCTTTGCATAAGTACGTGTCTATACTTAGTGACCTTGAACATGACGAGTGCAATTTAGCACTAATCAAGGTAACCAATGTCAAAAAAGATAAAGTGCACAACTTGAGGGATTGGAAATCTTGTGTGGCCTTAATCTCTTACCTTATCTTGATCAACAATTTATGGCATGATTGGCTATGTTAGGGATATCTATGTTTGCTAGACATACACCTATGATAGATCATCTTTCATGACCTAGTGGATCTTTTTTGTGTCAAGGAAACAAAGAGAGCATCTAGAGAGTACTGATATGGAGGGAGGTGATTGCTGGACATGCCCCAATGGTGAAACCATGTATTGGGTTGAGTGTATCAATATTTCTTGTCTCTACCAATTGCATGTTGCATGGATGACAAGAGATCTCTCCATGGCAATCTTTGTCTAGTTCCAATAGTGTGGCCATACCATCTAGCTTATTTGATGTATATGATGATTTGAAAGGAGACACGTGTATAGGCCATATTTTCATGCATGAAAGCATTGTGAACTACAATCTCTTAAATCCTACCCACTTAGTCTCTTTGAGGTTTCCCCACAAAGGCCCTTGCATATAGTGTTGCTACTTTGACTATATCGAATTCAATAAGATGGTCTTTGTAGCGAAGTTCTCAATTGATTCTCACTCCAAGATGAACGATCATGATAGAGACACGAAGCTTTCGTGTTGGTCCTAACCTTGGATTAGGTTTATTTTTGTGTCCCAATTATTGTAAAATGCTTTCAAGTGTCTTTGCAAGCCCTTGTTGTGTCTGAGGTTAACACCATGTCAATGCAGGTGCAAGATTTTTGCTAATTCCAAACCTCAACCACTAGGATGTTAACAAATGAGGCTAGCTCATCTTTGTAGAGTCCGAAGAGGATGGGGGATAAATTCTCCCTCATAGTGCTTCTCACTTCCTTTAAATCCCATGTAGTGCTTAATACGCCTATGACTCTCTCATGTGAAGCTAGAAATGTCCAAATGATATTGCTTATAATGCCAAGAGATGGGAACTATGAGATGATGCAAGCCTATGCTAATCAATTTTTACTTTCTATTTTTGATGCTCAGCCTCTTCATCATTGATAGCTTTGAGAGTAACTATGTGCTCCAAGGTGGAGCGATCTTCATATGTATCTTTTGTCAAATGGAATACCATGATGGTTGGTATAGTTACTAACATCCATAGGATCTTGTACTCTTCCTATTGGAATTATGGCATTCATGATCCAGAAAATGGGTATATGTGTTGAGAGATCATGCTCAACATCTTGTGATTACATGTGCATAGCACTAACACATGTAGAGTGCTATAAAGGAAAGGGTTAGATGCCCTAACCCTAACCCTAAATGGGTTTGTATATATTCTACATTTTCAATTAAATCTAGTGTATAGTTAATCATTTGTGGTGTGCTCTCTAACTGTGCCCTCTCTCCTCATCTCCACTCTTCCTTCCACTAAGGTGCCATCCTTGTTTGAGAGATTGAGTGATTGAGAGATCGAAAGCGATTGAGTGTCCTTTCATTCCTTTGATGAAAGAGAAGTTTCTATCATAGAAATTTCGTTCATTGAAGAGTTTTCGTTCAGTTCATTGTGAGCTTGAGTGTTCTCTTCTATTGAGAGAACTTTAGCCATTCCATGTGTAAGAATTATGTTCATTACTACGTGTGAGAGAGAGAGTTCCTTTAAGTGTTCATGAGAGCTTGTTTTAAGAGATTCTGTGAGAAATACAAAGCTAGAGATATCTATTGCTTGCTTGAGAGAGAGAGAGAGTCTCAAATATCAAGTCAGCAAAGCTTCAATGAGCCCTACAATCGGATCCTACAACAGCCCAAAGGCTCAGAGCGGTCGACCCTACAATGCAGACAGCCAGCCTCATGACCAACGACCAACCACAACAATTAGCGGCGACTCCTACAGCATACACTTGAACTAGCGGCAACTCTAAGCCCAATGACCCTTCAACTAAGTGCTTCTACACACAGCAAGCCTACGACCTAGCAGTTGTAGGAGACTCAAGCAAGCAAGTTGCAAGTAGTCAGCACAAAGGAGGCAACCAACAAGCAAGCAAGCAAAGCGACTCAAGCAAGTAGCTATTCAACACAGCAAAAGAGCCAACGACTCAACACAACAAGAAATGTAGACAACACACAACAGTCAGTCATGACTCGGACTCTACCTACGACCCGAGCGACTAAGCAACTCACACACAGCCAGTCGCCTTGATTCACCGGCTTCTTGGAGTTCCCATGGCAGCTTCAAAGACAATGGCTTTCATCAACATCCATACACTCCTCACAGCCTCCACGGGCTCTAGCGCCTCCATCAAGCGTGAATTATGTCCACTACGTAATCCTGTCAAACAGAATCTTCTAAGATTTCAGTGGCATATAGAAGATTTTGGTGGTACATCCCAAGGGTGATCGAGTGAACGACACATGGCAGGACGTTATCCCAATGTTACCACTAGATAGGGTTAGTCAGCATTGGACACATGGCAGATAATCTCCACCTTGGGTTAGGTTAAGTTGACCCCGACTGTGTGGTTCAGTCAGGTTGACCCTAAGTCATCCTTCTAGATAGGGTTGATTAAGTTAACCCAAGTTAGGTTGACCATAGGTCAATGAAGCTTGATCAACATTTTGACATGTGTAGCAGTCGACCGCTGCATTATCTTATTTGCCACCTCAACTGACACATGGCACCCACATCATCCAAGACATCTCAACTACCACATCAATATCCTTATCCAATCATCAGTGCCCAGTCACCAGCCCAGTCACCATCCACCTCAGTAGAGCCATGTGGCAGTCCCTTGTCAGGCACAGTTACCTCCTACAAGGCACACACAATCACTGCATGTGCACCCAGTTGCCACATCATCTCACTGCTCCACTGGTACATCCCTTAGCAAGCACACCCCTGCATGTGACCCTGCATGCCACATCATCATTAAGCACTTTGCACCATTTTCGCCCGTCCACATAGATCAAGTTGTATCTCTTGATTCAGGAAGAATTTGAGGGCGATCCAGAAAGAAAAATCGCTCCCTTTTTTGTGCTCTACGCGCTCGTCACATCACGCACACATTTTGATGCAAGTATCACTCACTTTTGAGCCTTGTCGACAAATCCACTTCTTACACGCACATCAGCCTTTACATCAACGCATCTAACCTAGCACATAGAAAGAACCAAATAAAAGAAATTATTTGTTGCTCTTTCATCAATCGATGATTGGTATAGATCTAGATTAGAGTAGACTAGATCGCCATAGGAGAGACACTTTGAATTTCTCGAAGTTGTCAATCTAAGCCATGCCCAAAATTCCCGACTAGTCCCTACTCGGAGTCAGTCCCTATGCTCACATACGGTTTCACATCATCACATTACTTGAAACCTGATGCTCATTAGTTCAGTGAGCAGACTTCAGAGTGTTATGAGGCATTGTCGATCGATCAGTGGGTAGATAGCACATGATTTAATTTCCCACACGCATGCCATTATTGTAAAGCCTATTTGGCTATTTTTCGGCATTATGCACACATCATTTTGAGCCTTGTAAAGCCTCTTGGCTATTCCCGGCATCATTTGCCACAAGCCTTGTAATACAGATCAGACTATATTACAATTCTACCTTCGCCGACAGTTTAGATTTCACTTGCCATAGTCAGTGTTTTGCAGTTGATACAGACAATGATTTTCATGACACTTTGAGTATATTTCTTGCACCATGTCTATGACTAGCAACCTCAACCTGGAGGCATCTGCTAAGCTAGACAACTTCAATTATGACACATGGAAATACCGAATGGAGACCATTCTTGTACTTTAGGACAAATGGGAGTATGTCAATGGATCTACACCTAGACCATTGGACGGTCCAACCAGCAATAGCTCTACTCCACCTATTATCACAACACCAGTAGCAAGATCTACAACAGGATCTACAGCTACACAAATAGTTTTTTGACCTATAGCAGATCCTGCCATTGCTTGAGCATAGGCAAAATGGGATAAGAAAGACAAGTATGCATATAATCTGATCAAGCAGGATGTGCAAGGTGTCAATCTAGGATAGCGCAACACTATCAAGACATGAAAAGAAGCATGGGATATGTTCGCAGCTCTCTACGAGTCCAAAAATACTTCTAGGATTCTCACAATCAAAAACCAAATCAACTAGAGTTTTTGCAATAGTAGTGAAACCAGTCATGCTTATGTACTCAGGATTAAAGACTACAACAATCAACTCGCAGCCAACAAGAGAGACCATGAATCCCGCAGAAATGGTTCAAGTCATCCTAGGAGAGAGATACGAGAATCTAGTCTAGAGTATTGCCATAATTTACTAAGCAGATCAATATGGTGTGAATTATTGTTGTTTTAAAAAATGTCTAAAACATCATAGTTGTCAACTATTTTTTTAAACACAAAATTATATTTGATTTCTAGTTTTTATTTTAGTTCTAGCACCCAGGTTTGCTGAGACATTTCTTTCTAATGGGTTGTTAGACAACCTATGTATGGGGATTTTAAAATATTGGTACTACACCAAGATTTTCTATCAATTCACTACATGGTCTTCAACTAATAAGATGTTGCATCATGAGAAGGGTTTACTATATTTTGGAGGATAGAAATAAATCATTATGTGGAATTAGGTCAAATATTTTCTCCAAATTCTTAGCCATCAGGTGTGCAGTGATAACTAGACATATATTGAGTCCATATTTAAGCCATAAAATGTAACAAAGTCCTAGACTATATCCATTAGGATATGAGGTCACCTATCACGAGGTTTGCCTTTTGGGTTCTGAATCGTATGCTTCTTGGATCAAAGTTATGCTAAGATCATCATTTCTTTTAAGACACAATATACATGTTGAAGTAGAAAGTCTCATACTCATACTTTTGTGATGAATGCATAATATGATCTACCATTATTATTCTCTATTTTTTTAAGATGTTCATAATGCTTTTCTATATTAAGTGACCTTGATAGATGAATGCGTATCAGATTCTTTCCATTGTAATAACATAGAATGATATATCTATTTCTATGAATAAATCATGAGCAATAGTTCAACAATTGTCAGTTTGAAATCCAACATGAGCATGACCAACTTGTTCTAATTACTATTTGATTTTTGAGACTTTACAAACCCTTAGCATTTACTTGGGTCCAAACTCATCGGATGGCTCAACATAAGGGGTCTATGACTTATGCTTTTGTTTGTCTAGATGATGTCCATGTCATTGAGCATGTGGTCGGGTGGAGGCCTCACCTACACTATAGGAAGGATTACCAGATTTCAAGCCATTGCATTCGAGCGAGGTGGCGGTTTGAGCGAAGACTTTCATAAATTTTGACATTCTAGTATGATGATTTATGTTCAAAAAGTATCATGCATTGCTTACTTTTACGGTTGTTGTCCTACCCATGATATTGTGAGTAATCAATTGTCTTATGTACAAACAACAATTTCTAAATTGTTTGGCTATGTTTTTGTAAGGGTCAAGGAAGAAGGAGGGGTGGAAGAAATGGGTCAAAGTATGTGTTTTTCTTGTGAAATTTCCATTTCAAGGAAAAAAATAATGGATGGAGGAGCAACCCAGGAGGCCACGATATCACGGGTTCTTGGGAGGCTCCTCCTGCCAATTTTATTTGGGCCATAACTTGGCTAATCGGACTCCAAATATGGTCATGTTTGTAGTCACAATGATGAGAAAGATATGAATGAATCCATTTATCATGCTAAAGTGTCAAAATTCTAGAGCTTTGTAACTTTGTACTTATCTTTGTTTCATTAGAGCTAGACCTTATCAAACTCTATATTTTCTTATGACCATGGATTTTTCTCATATACAATTCGGGTCCTTGGTTTCCTCCCTCCATCCCAGAGGTGTATACATGGTCATGTATGTATGAAGGTGATCTATATTTAGTTAGCATCATGGTCACCATGAACCTCTTAGGGTTAGGGTTGGGGTTAGGATTAAGGTTAGGGTTTTACCCTATGTCCTAGATCTATGGTGCCATTTATACCATTCTTAAGATCTCCAAATTACCTCGAATAAGTAGAGGGTGCATGTACAAAATCTTTTATTGGATTTTGTTGGTGCATATGATGTAACCAACACTAGGAAAGAGAAATCTTAGAATAGTATGTGCATGCGTGAGAGTAGTGGCTATGTAGCAAAAGCCTCTAATATAGTGAGTAGAACTTATATCTTGTACATGAACATGCATTTCCCCATCTTAAGTTGTAGTTCACACTTTGCATTTGGGAGAAAAACCAAAAAATAGGCCAAAGGGAAGAGGACTCAAGGAAGTATGCCAAAATAAAAGAAAGAACACCTAGACCAAAGACTAGCTGATGAATTGATGATTGCTTGAATAACTATGTGTATGATAGCATGGTAAACATTTCATAAGTCTCTTGGACTATGAAGTCGTCCAATAGAATAAGCATATGGATGTGGAGCTAATTATTTGTCACAACCTGCCAAAAGAAGTCGTAGCACTACCTAAGGAATGTTGCCATAGAGTAATCTCTATCAGATAATGTGGGATCATAGCAGACTACATAGTGACTATTGACAAAGTGATCCAAGGGATGCATAAAAGTAGGGGACAAAGGTGCAAGTATGGCACTATGCTCTGCTAAAGAGGCCCAAAAAATTGACAAGGCACAACAGCCTATCAGGCATGTATACTCAACTGTGATGAAGATGATGTACTATGTGCATGGCTAAACATCCATCATCATCAAATGTAGCATCTGACTAGTAGGCACATGAAGGATTCAATAGTAAGAAGGCTTGGAAGCTTGAAGTACAACGGAGAAAACACATTGTCATCAAGGCATATGAGCTATCAAGTGCTACTCATAGGTTATATCTAAGTCCTAGATCTAACCACTATTCTGCATCAAGTATGGAGTGTATACTATAACCATAAGTCCACATTGGAACATTGTAGCTACCCGAGCTACAATATATGGCCAAACTTGCTAGTGTCCACCACACTAGGGCAAGAATGTGCTATCACATAAATGTCCTAGTTTTAATAATGAGCTATTGATTACAAGCTATGCCGATAACTAAATCCAAGTAGTATGCAATGTGGAATAACTAAATTGATGCTAAAATGTCAATCCAAAGGCATGATATGCTCCATCTCAATGGTGAAAGCATCAGTGAAATGAATCGTGGAATGAAATCACCTAAGGATTTGGATGCACTATCTTTGCATGATGTTGAAGATGTGAGAGCCTACCAAACTTGCAAGTGTCCACTACACTGGGATAGGATTTCACTATTGCATAAATGTCCTCGTGCTCAGAAATTATTTGTTGATCCACAAGTAGTGTTGATAATTGAATCCAACTATTATGCACTATGGCATAACTAAATTTATGCCAAAATGTCAATCCAAACGCATGATATACTCCATCTTAGCACGGTGAAAGCATTAGTGATGGATAGTACAAAGAAATGACCTAAGGATTTGGATGCATTAAGGCATGTATCTCCACATGCTACTAGAGATGTGGGAGCCTCACATGAATACATACCTATAAATCTACATGGCACTATTGAACTCTTGTTGTGTATCTACATCATTTGATGTGGTAGTCGATGGATTCCAATCCATGTATACTTTTGATGGTTGTACATCATCGGAATCATTTTGTGCTAATGTACTTGGAAGAGCCTTGCGCTAAGGGAATATTTATAAATGTGCATGATCAAATCGTGGATACCAATCCATGAAAGTACGTAATATATCTATGACCATTCTCTCAAGACCTATGAGGTTCAAGTAAAAATTATACATTGGTATTTACCATTTGGCAATAAATTGTCCAAGCAGGTTCTCTTTCCACTCACGAATTTCATCTGGATTCATAACTCGTATATCATTAAAAATATATGGTTGCGATAGCTCTATGTTAGAGATTGTCTAATGCTCTATGCTAGGGGCTCACTCATGTGCCATCAAGAGTGTCTACTCTCATGAGAACACTACGAGCTGCCACTGTGAGGCTTATGCTTTGAGCTGCCACCACCATTGTGGGGCTCTAATCAATCTAGTATACTATATCTCAAAATAAAGTGTTTTGTAACCAACCTATTGAGAGTGCTCTCAATGGAAGCAAGAAAGGAAGAAGGAGAGAGAGAGACAGAGAGCCACACAAGTTTAGTGGGTGCAGAACCACCCTAATCTTCTTTTTCATTCATTTATATGTGTGTTTGAGTATTGTACATAACCGGGGTTAAGGCACAGTGACCTTTAACCCCCACAACCTCCCACTTAAAGGACAATGTGCCTTTAAGAGAGAAACAACTAGTGAGCATACTATCCAATGCCCATCAATACTCGACAATACTCAAACCGCTGACTAGGTAGACTCTTCGTCAGCATATCTGCAGGGTTATCATCTGTATGAACCTTGACAAGCTCTATGCGCTTGTCCTCAAGTACCTCCCTGATGAAATGGTACCTGACCTCAATGTGTTTGGTCTTTGCATGAAAGACTGGATTCCGTGCTAGCTGAATAGCACTCATGGAATCACTATGCAATGTCGGTACACCTGTATGAATCCCCAAATCTCCCACTAGCCGATCAAGCCATATAGCCTCCTTGCAACCCTCTATGGCTGCAACATACTCAGCCTCTGTGGTAGACAAAGCCACGCACTTCTGTGCACGAGACATCCACGACACTGCACCACCTGCAAAGGTGAACACATAACCAGAAGTGGATCTCCTACTATCCACATGCCCTGCATAGTCTGAATCTGTGTACCCAAGTACACGCATGTCTCCTTTACCAAAGCAAATGCACATCTCCTTGGTACCCTTCATGTACCTCATGATGCACTTAACTGCCTCCCAATGCCTCTTTCCTGGATTAGCCATATACCGGCTAACAACTCCCACTGCAAATGCAATGTCTGGTCTAGTAGCTATCATAGCATACATAAGACTCCCAACTGCTGATGCATAAGGAACCTTAGCCATCATGGCCCTTTCCTCATCTGATTTGGGACTATCTGTATGACTCAGTTTCACATATGGAGGTAATGGAGTACTCACTGCCTTCCCCCCCTCCATATTGAAACGCTGTAATACTTTTGTAACATACTCTTTTTGTGAAAGCCAAAGAAGTTTCCTACTCCGATCACGCGTGATGCGCATACCAAGAATATGACCTGCAAATCCCAAATCCTTCATATCAAAGGCCTCGTGCAACTTGGCCTTTAATGCATCTAGCTCATAAGTATTCTTGCTAGCCAATAGCATATCATCCACATATAGTGCCAGGATTATCAGGCTACTATCCTTAGCCCTTTTAGTGTAGAGGCAGTGATCAATTTCACTCCTTCTAAAACCCTGGGACCGAATGAAAGCATCAAACTTCTGATACCATTCTCTAGGTGCTTGCTTAAGACCATAGAGACTCTTTTTCAGCTTGCAAACTAAATGCTCTTTGCCCTTTTCTTCAAAGCCTTCCGGCTGCACCATGTAGATGTCCTCATGCAAATCCCCATGCAAGAAAGCTGTCTTGACATCCATTTGCATAAGCTCCATATCCTCTACTGCCACTAGTCCAAGCATGCATCTAAGTGTGGTCATCTTCACAACCGGAGAGAATATCTCATCAAAGTCCACACCCTTCTCTTGCTTGAACCCTTTAGCAACCAAACGGGCCTTGTATCTAGGCACATCATCACCTGTGACCTTCATTTTGTAGACCCATTTACATGGCAATGCTTTCTTTCCATGTGGCAAAGAAACCAAGTCCCAAGTCTTATTCTTCATAAGTGAACTCATCTCTGATTGCATAGCATACTCCCACTTGCGTTGATCCTCACGCATCATAGCCTCTCTGTAGCAAGAAGGCTCCCCGCAATCAGTAAGCATCACATAGTCTACCCCTGGAACAAACCTATCAGGCGGTCTAGACACTCTAGATGATCTTCTCAAGGGCATTTCAGCTTGCTGTCCCACTTGCATATCAGCCACATTTGGCTCATCATTTCCACCAATAGATGATCCATCATCTACCCTTGATTGTATACCTGTGGGAGTACTTGGTTGTACCATTTCTTGCACATTTGGTGCATGGACAGCTTGCTGCCTATCAACATATGCAGGTGGAGTCACATCCTGGAAAGTGATTCTCCTCATTTCCACATCCCTCATGGGTGCCTTATGCATCTTCTTCTCATTGAAGACCACATCATGGCTGCGTATGATCTTCTTTGCTTCTGGATCCCAGAGACGATAGCCCATCTCTCCACTTTCACCATAACCTAGAAAGATGCATTTCCTAGACTTAGGATCTAGCTTCTTTCAAAGCTCTTTTGGCACATGTGCATATGCCTCACACCCAAATATACGCAAATGAGAGTAAGAGGGCTTCTTGCCACTCCATGCCTCTTCAGGAATACCACCATCCAAACTCTTACTAGGTGATCTATTGATCACATGCACTGCAGTCTTCATTGCCTCAGCCCAAAAACCACCAGAAAGACTTGCATTGGAAAGCATGCATTGCAACCTTTCTTGAATGGTACGATTCATCTTTTCTGCAACTGGATTTTGCTCTGGAGTACGAGGGGATGTGAGCTCCC
This sequence comes from Dipteris shenzhenensis, assembly GCF_047967505.1. Lineage (NCBI taxonomy): Eukaryota > Viridiplantae > Streptophyta > Polypodiopsida > Gleicheniales > Dipteridaceae > Dipteris > Dipteris shenzhenensis. The sequence continues at coordinate 4,240,780 of NC_141617.1, read as the reverse complement.
TCTTAATCCCACGTGTATCACAGAAATGCTGAAAGTCATGAGAGAGATACTCTCCACCATTGTCAGTCCGTAGGCATTTAAGCGTTCTACCTGACTGATTCTCAACCAAGGCCAGCCATTTTTGAAATACCTGGAACACATCACTCTTCCGAGCTATAGCATAAGCCCACACTTTCCTAGTTGCATCATCAATGAATGTCACATAGTATTCAGCCCCGCCTAATGACCGTGTAGGCATGGGACCAGATACGTCTGAATGCACCAAATCAAGCATTTCAAACTCTTTCTTTCCCCTTCTTTTATGGGCTGATTTAGTCTGCTTCCCATAGAGACAGTGCTCACAAATTTCAAAATCAGAGAAACTCAAATGCGGTACATAACCCAAACGGCATAAGAGTTTCATTCCATTCTGGCTCATGTGCCCCAACCTGCAATGCCACAAAGAAGTGCTTGGCTGCTCGGTTATTGCAACAACATGATCAAATACCCCTGATACATGTAAGGGATATAAAGTCCCACACTTGGCACCCCTAGCCAAAAGCATAGAGCCCTTTTGAATTTTCCACCTTTGAAAGCCAAAAGTGGTGTGAAAACCAGCATCATCTAGCTGACCCACTGAAATAAGACTCTTGGTCAACTTAGGCACATGTCTCACATGTTTCAAAACAAATGCAGACCCATTTGCAAAAGAAAACTTTATGTCACCTGCTCCCACTATGTCACATGCATAGTCATTTCCAAGATGCACACAACCTGTCTTTCCACTGTCATAAGTGGAGAACCATTCCCTATGGGGAGTAACATGGAATGAAGCACCAGAATCCAAAATCCAATCCTGGGAATATGCATCATCTGAAGTGGTAAGCAACTCTGTAGATAAACTAGACATGAAGAGAACATCATTGTCACTATCACGTGTGACTGCATTGATCTCCTCGATCTTCACTTTTCCTTTGTCCTCCCTTGGACTCTCTTCCTTTTGATTTGCACCCCAATTTGCATTCTTTTTCTTATTCTTTTGCTCTCTTTTCAGCTTGTAGCAATCCTTTTTCATATGGCCCTTCTTGCCACAATGGTAACACTCAATGTTCCGTGCCCTGGATTTGCTACGAGACTTTCCTCTTTCTTGGGACTTCCCCCTGAACTGTGATCTACCCCTTTGCACATTTAAGGCTGCATCCTGCTTATTGCCATCCATAGACTTCCGTCTAATCTCCTCGGCCAACAAGCTACCCACAACATCATCAAATTTTAGTACTCCACCAGGTGCAGAGTTACTGACAGCTGTACGGAAGGTATCCCATGAGGATGGCAATGAACATAAGAGAAATATTGCCTTAGTCTCCGCATCAAAATTCATTTTCTGAGCCTGAAGTTGGCTGAAAATAATATTGAATTCATTCAAATGAGAAGCAATGGAGACCCCTTCCTTCATCTGCAGCTTAAACAACCTCTTCATGAGGTAAACTTTATTAGAGGCAGTTTCCTTCTCATAAGTGGCACACAGTTTCTTCCACAAATCTTCTGTAGTCTGCTCATTTACTACTGTGAAATAAACTGACTCTGCAAGATGAAGTCTAATAGTAGACTTTGCTAATGCATCCAACTCATTCCAATCATCCTCAGACATATCCGCAGGCTTAGCTTCAATACCTGCCAAGGGTTTAATCTGCTTCTTTTGAATAAGCACATCCCTTATTTGTTCTTTCCACAAAGAAAAGTTTGTCCCATCAAACTTTTTAATGCTGAAAAACTCCTTTTCAGACATGGAAGAGGATGCCATGATGCAAATAAAGCAAAATCCCAAATGCTAGTGCCTGCAAGAGAGAATCACACCAAATACTAGGTGCACCCAAATGTGTATGCCACAATAGAGTGAAATATCACCAAAACTCAAAACTCAAAGCATCTGACTCATGTGCATATACTATGCATCCATATGAGCAAATCTGGCCCAAAAGAAAATGCCAATAAGTGCCAAATGACTCAAGCATAAACACTGTCCACTGGCATATGCATCAATAATGTCTCATCCAAGAGAGCATAGCACTATCAGTGCATCACCTGCAATGTTTCAAAGCTATCCCTCAGCATAAAATAGCATCCATGTGCAAAGCGTCCATAAAAAATAGCATCCCACAAGGCAATTTGGGCCTATCAGCGCATCCAACAAGGACCGCAATGCATCCAAATGGCCTATAAATCATCCATTGCAACCCAATGCATACCACGAATGAGCGCACACTGCTCAAACTGCAACCAGAGTGATCTGCATAAGGTATGCTCAAGAAATCATAGTCCCACGGTAATGAGCGCTACTGAAAATAGAACCTGAGATGCCTCAAAACATGGGCGCCATTGCATAATCAGAACCAGCAAGAAAATCTGCAAATATCTCTCTTCTGCCAGAACTCCAAAATCCCAACCGATGAGTGAGAAATGGGAGTCAATACTTATCCACTGCCATGTGGCATAAATCTAAGGTTTCAAAACCTTAGTATGAAAAATGCATAACAGAGAGACGAAATCGAATACACAGAGATCTATAACTCTGAAAATCCTCCACCGAATCACACAAGAATTGATAGGTAGGGGTTTTTGGGCATCCGGAACGCAATGGGACAGACGGTTTTGGAAACCGTGGCCTCAATCACTGGGTCCAATACACGGACTGAAAAACGTTTTTGGAAACAAAGCTATCTGTAAACTCCACCGGAGTGTGAATGATGAGCAACATAGAAGTTTTAGGGCCTCCTGAGTCCACCAGAACTGACAGATCTGCAAATGGTTGCTCCAAACTTGAGTTCCAACACCCGGGCAAAAAACGCAGGAACTGACACAGTGACTCAGAAATCCAATGAAATGATCCCAGATTCAAGAATGAAGGTGTTTCCAGGCTCCTGAAGTAATGTGGACACCTAAAGCAAGCAATAGTTGCCTCTACAAGTCAATACGGAGTCTCTGTCATCGAACGGAATAGGAAAAAGCTCAAAAAACAACTTTTTTCTTTGAAAGCTCTTAACAGGCTCTCAAAACCACTTCACAAAGCCAAAGTGACTTTTCCAAATGTTCCTCCAAGGTCTCTGAACACTCGGATGCAAGTAAAGTCGCCCACAAAGCTTCCCACAAAGCTTCTCCTTCCTCCCACAGAGCTGCTGAGCTTCCAAGCATTCACGCACGCTCAGCTAGATCACCCGAGCTCTGATACCAGTTGAGAGTGCTCTCAATGGAAGCAAGAAAGGAAGAAGGAGAGAGAGAGACAGAGAGCCACACAAGTTTAGTGGGTGCAGAACCACCCTAATCTTCTTTTTCATTCATTTATATGTGTGTTTGAGTATTGTACATAACCGGGGTTAAGGTATAGTGACCTTTAACCCCCACACCTATGTGGATATGAAAGGAGACCAAGTAAATCTATGATCCAAGCCATGATGCAAGAACTATCAAACATGGAAAAGATCAAGCTTCAACAATGTTGAATAGCCAAGAGGCTATACAAGTCCGATGTCGAACAAATGCCAGAAAGAGTCAACAGCAAGGCTTTATAAGGGTAGCGTGTGTGGTGAAAATATCTTCAACTGTCTTGAATCTAATAAAGTGATAAATCTACTAAGTGTATCTTAATGTGATGAATAGGAAGCTACCAAAATACTGATGTGGTATGCCATATGTATGAATGTGTACATTGATGATAGATCCCAGTGGACTAACATCAGTGGAATCTAATTGGGTGGTACATGCAATGTCTCACTTAGATTGCAAAGTTCACTCTCCTCTAAGGATGTGGAACAAATGCCAAAAAAATTCAACGATTAGACTTTATGAGGGTGGCATGTGTGGTGAAAATATATGCAACTGTCTTTAATTCGATGAAGTGATAACTCTGCCAAAAGAATCACTAATATGATGAACTGACAGCGGGTACCAAAATACTAATGTGGTATGCTAGATGTGTGAATTTGTACATTGATGATAGATCCAAGTGGGCTAACATAGGTGGGAACTAATCAGGTGGTACATGCAGTGGCTCACTTAGATCACGAAGTTTATTCTCTTTAAGGATGTGATACTTTACAACTAAACTTCACTTTAATACCTAAAATCTAGAAAAGCATTTTATCATAGCTCATTTTATGTGCTCAAGGTTGCAATGGGTCAGGACACAAGTTTGATGAGCTATGGAAATCTCAAAGCTCAAATCTAATGTTCTCAACATGTAGAGCATGAGTCAAAACTCAAATCTAATATGCTCAACCTGTAGAGTATTGATAGGAGCAATGCTATAATAGAGCAACAATGTAAGAAGTAGAATGCAAGAAATACATAATACAAATAGCAAGCGGAATGGAAGAGAAAGAGTGACACCGATATACGTGGCTCATGTAGTGTGGGCTACATCCATGGAGAAACACCTAGTCCTATGTTTTTCTTATCCAGATAGCAAGAAGATATAAGATACAAGCAGTATATCCACTGCTCTCCTTCTATGTGAGCCACAACCATATCTTACAAATTTGACCACACAACTCATGAGCAACTCATGCACCAATATTCATGTATTTTTTTCTTCACAGGTGCTACTCCCAAACCCTCACCAAGAGGGGCCTAATGCATGTCACCGGCCACCCATTGATGAAATAGGATTTTTGTTCATTGAGTGAGCATTCTTTCATTTCGTTGATGAAAGAGGATTTTTGTTCATTGAATTTCCATCCATGTGAGATTGAGGGATTGAGATTTTCATTAATGTCCTTCCATTTGATCCATTGTCCGAGAGAGAGAGAGAGAGAGAGAGACTTAATCCTCTTCTTGCTTGAGAGAAAGAGAATGATTCCATCATAATCGGTATCCATTCCATCCATTCATTTTCATTCTGTGAGCGAAAGAGAGATTGAGTGCCATTGAAAGAAAGACATGCTCCTCGGCTATCCGTAACTCCTGCAAGGACTCCCTCGAAGAGTCCATTCAAAGAGTCCTACATAACAGCAGAAATCTCTCCAAGGTGCAGCCTCCTTCGAAGGCAACCGGCTTCATCAACGCCACACTTGTCCCTCTGAGAGGCTACCTACATGAACAAACGACCTTGATTGCAACTCCATCTATTTTTAGCTGCATCTACTACAAACACCAGTGGGGCTCCATGCAAGCTTCAACGTCTACAACAAGTCCAAGAGCTCCCATGACACTTGACAATCGACTCTACATTAGATAGTAGCAGCAATAGCCGATCATTGATGCCCTAGCCCGCATCTCCTAAGCCTAGCCCTTCTTCACAACACACGGCTCCATCAGCCCTCCCTGGATGCACTCGGACATGCCTTCTCTAAACGATTGCTCCTAGCAGTCATCCGGCACTAGCAGCTCCTCCATAGTCTCTCAGAATGAGTGCTGACCTCCAAGCCCATCTCTGGTTCAACAGACAGAGCTGGCTCTCTAGTCAGCGATGAGCGAGACAACCGGGTCCAACCTACAACGACTACATAGCTTATTCATCTCTGCACAACGGATGCCCACATAATGGATGCTGACACCAGTAACACCCTTCAACTCCATGGCTGGCTAGCATCCAAACGCACGTAAACAACTAGCAGCGTCTCCAATCTATGGCTCGTGAAAACTTCAAACCACCACGAATGCAAACTCCAACCAAGAAGGCACTCCGAGCAGCAACGATGCTCCATCGGCTGGAAACACCACTCCAATAGCCATCAATGGATGCCTCACCAACCACCATTGCCATATCGGCACCATCTATAGGAGTGTGACGCTAAAAATTGATATTTTTAATTTGGCATTGGTACTGTTTTTCTCTATGTTTGATAAGAGTTTGAGTATCAAGTGATAGCCTAGCAACTCTCACTTATTTCTATTTTCTATGATATTGTATGGGATTGAGAGGATGAGTGGAATGGCTCATTGTAAAGACCATAGGTATGAATTATAAATACCTTGGTATGGGGTGAGAGATATTTGTGTATGGGATATTATGGAGTTTTTTAGAAAATAGGAAGAGAGTCATATAAAGAGGTGGGCTCATGTCCATGTGTTCCAATAATATAAGAGAGGCCACATGCCAAGCATGTGGAAGGCATGTGGAGGAGTGTGAAGTCAAGAGGAATCACTAAGGCACGAACTCTGCCTCTGATTGATTCATATAGGCTCATCACCCCCCATATAAATGTCTCTGGAATCTGCATCTCCTGTAACCTCTTGATCATGCAGGATCGTGGGACAGTGTCAAAAGCCTTCCGAAGTCTACAAAGCATGTGTAGACCTTTTGGTGTCTAGACCTCGCCTCCTCAATGACAGCCATCAAAGTGAAAGATATAGTCTAGGGTAAAGTGCTGTCTTCGGAATCCTGCCTATCCTAATGCCAGCTGCCCCCGAGCCTCTATAGGACTGTTGAGTTCCCTCTCTAGAACTGATCCATAGATCTTGGCCAAAGTATGGCCAATCATAAGGGTGCGATAGTTCCCCGTCTCCATAGGGTCCTCGATTTTGTGTATCAGCACAATAGTGGTGATACTCCAAGCAGGTGAAAAGCCGTGACACAACCTGGTTAAACCTTTGTATTCTAGAATTCCTATGTGGAATAAGGAGGATGTGGACATGTGGAAAAGAGAGGGTCCCTATGGGCTCCATGTGGGGAGACTCTTGACTTTCTCAATATTTTAAGAGTCTTGAGCATCTTGTGATGGGACACATGGCAAGAGTAGCTAAAAAGGACATGGATGGTAACATATGTGCTTATGTGATTGATGGGGAAAAGAATCTATAGGTAGCAATTGCAAATGGGTGAAGGAGGGTAATAAAATCTCTATAAAAGGAGCTCTCCTCTCCCTTGTTCATCAATCTCTTCCACCATTAGGCCTTATGTTGCTGTAGCTCTAGTCTCCTCAAGCCTCTTCCATGAGCCTTCTCTCTCTCTTGTAGATATTCTCTTATGTAGACTCTTGAGTCCATCTCTCTCTATGAGTAGTCTTCGAGCTTCCGCTCCCTCTTGTACATATGAAACCTCTTCTTCTCCCTTGTGTTGTTGTGTTTTGAGTTGCGTTGGAGTGGAGTCTCACTCTATTGGTAATGAAGGTCACTTCAGGTTCTCTCTCTCTTGAGTGTCTCTTCCCTTTTTTCTCTTTCAAAGCCTTAAAAGTTCTTTCTATTCGGCCACTCACTGTGCACACATGGTCCATCTATTTCTCAAGCCACCATGCAAAATTCTTCCCCTCTTCTAGGCAAAATCTATGAGGGGTGGATCGTTGATGAAGGTGGAGTCTTGAGGAAGCATCCTGCTCAGGCGAAATTAGCATGGGTGGAGGGCAGTTTTCATGACAGTTTGACCCCCTGTTAGTATTTTGCTCATAACTTTCTGCTCGATAGTCCGATTTTAATAAAATTTATATCAATGTGAAGCTCTCATTAAGGCACATGTTTATTATGATCAGATCTTGAATAAGATACTACTGCAAAAAGTTATGAGTCTCTGAGTCTGACAGTATGTTTTCATGATAGTTCTTACCCCTGTCTAGTAAACTGTCCATAACTTTTTGGTCGCTTCTCTGTTTCTTATGAAACATATACCACGTGAAGCTCTCTTTAAGGCGCATGTCTCTAGCTACTTAGATCTTGAATCAGATACTGCTGCAAAATGTTATGAGTCTCTGTATCTGACAGTCTATTTTCATGATAGTTTTTACCCCCTTCAAGTAAACTGTCCATATCTCTTCAAGCGTCTGTCTTTTTTAATGAAACTTATATCAGCACGAAGCCCATACAAGGCACATCTCTTTATGTGCTTGAACTCTGATATCATATCTCTACTGAAAGTTATAGGCCTCTATGAGGGGTGAATCGTTGATGAAGGTTGAGTCTTGAGGGAGCATTCTACTCAGGCGAAATTAGCATGGGTGGAGGGTAGTTTTCATGATAGTTTGACCCCCTATTAGTATTTTACTCATAACTTTCTGCTCGATACTCCGATTTTAATGAAATTTATATCATCCTGAAGCTCTCATTAAGGCGCATGTTTATATTGATCAGATATTGAATTAGATACTGTTGCAAAAAGTTATGAGTCTTTGTGTGTGATAGTCTATTTTCATGATAGTTTTTACCCCGTCTAGTAAACTGTCCATAACTTTTTGGCCGCTTCTCTGTTTCTTATGAAACATATATCAACGTGAAGCTCTCTTTAAGGCGCATGTCTTTAGGTGCTTAGATCTTAAATCAGATACTGCTGCAAAATGTTATGAGTCTTTGTGTCTGATAGTCTATTTTCATGATAGTTCTTACCCCCTTCAAGTAATTTGTCCATATCTCTTCAACTGTCTGTCTGTTTTCAATGAAACTTATATCAACATGAAGCCATATTAAGGCGCATTTCTTTGTGTGATTAAATCTCTGATATCATATTTCTACTGAAAGTTATATGCCTCTGTGTCTAATGATAGTTTGTAGAGTGTTTTGATCTAAGTGTAAAGGTGTCTATGAAGGAGGTGCAATGTTTCCTCAGAATCTACCCATTCGACCTAATCAGCCCCTTCAAACTTCTCGATATATATCATTTCATGTCATGTTGAGCTACAAGGTCTTCTTTCAATAACGTATCGCTCTTCTCTTTGGCACAGACCGGCTCGCTGAGATTATGGCCTCTGCTAATCCTTTCCTTCTCCCTATGCTTGATTACAACATCACTTGGGATGTTACCATCTTCATTCTCATCTGAGGGAGGAAAGTATGGTGTGGTATGTTGGCATAAAATCTTCTTTCTAATGTCCCATTCTCAATGATAAATATCTTTGTCAGTCAGTTCGAAAGTAGCAGGAAGTGAAGAGGTGCATGAAGTTTATTATCCCCAACTTCATGTTGGTGGAGACTCGGGTATGATTGATATTGGATTCATCCCACCTTACTAAACGATCTCGGGTGTACTTGATTGCATGTTATGCCTAGTATAGGCATGTGTTTCTGATGAGATAAAGAAAATGCCTGGAAGAACTCTGTTAGAAGAGATTGCAACCCGTCTAAGAGAACTTGAAGATTGTAAAGGTGATGCTCAAGCTATTCGCACTGTCACCATGATCATATCATTTATGTTCGCACTATTGAATATGTTGGTGAATCGACAACGTTGGTAGTAGGCACAATGATAGATTGGGGATTGTTCCATGCATGCATTGGCAGCTTGGTGTGAAGAAGAGTTGAGTCGTTGAGTAGTTTTTGACTATAACAGTGGAGTGGCGATTCTTAATGCTTTCAACTGCTTTTGCTATGCAAATGATGAAGAGTACAATATCTTGAAGCTTTTATGTGCACTTCCTATTGTGAGAAGGGTGATTCTAGAATGCATGTATACACAATGTTTTCATGGTGCTGGTTGGTTACTTATTTTCGAAGATTTTGTTGAGGATCACATTGTGGAGGGTTTTCAACAAGTGGTTATGCATAATAAGTTGGTCTTGGTATACTAAGGCTCTGTGGGATCTTGTTCGAATCTTGTTTGGGATATTATTTGGATCTTGGTGTTTCCTTTTTGTGTTTCATCATGGTGAAGATTCTAGTGTTTCGAGGGACCCAAGGGAAAGACCCGGAGTCTTATCTTCGGGATTTTGTTCAAGGATGCTAGCTTTCTAGATGGTCCATGAAGGATCGGGCGAAGATTTTACCTGATTTTCTTGAAGGTGTAGCCTTGAGTTGGCATGAGACCTTGTCGGACTCTACCAAGGAGGACTGGGACCAAGTGGTGGTAGCAATGAAGCAAAGATTTGGGGCAGTGGAGTCACCAAATGCTTTGATGTTACAGTACGACCAGTTCTATCAAGGAGAGGGTGAGTTGGTCTCTGCGTTGGCAATCCGATATGAAACTTTATGGACAAAGTATGAAAGGGCAGATTTGCGAGCTGTGGTATCTACATCATCGGCCCCTCAAAGTCTCTTAGGGATGGAGCACTTAAAGATGAGCAAATTTGTTATGGCTTTGGAGCCTCGTCTTCGCTCAAAAGTAATCAGTAAAGATCCAACAATATACGTGGAGGTACTTTGCATTGCGACCAAGAAAGAAGCTTCTCTAAAGATCGAATCCTCTTTTGTGTCTTCAACAGCTTCAACTTCTAAGGTGGAGGTAATGGGCACTCCTTAGTTACCAAAGTCCTTTGAGTTAGATCATAATATCTCCCAATTGATGGCAGAGTTTGCTGATTTGGAATTGCATTTGGTTAATGCACGATAACCTAGAGCACCAAAGAGTGAAGATAGGCCTCGAGATAAGAGTGGGGTCACTTGCTATGAATGTAATGAAAAAGGTCACTATCGCCCCAAGTGTCCTAGATTGAGAAAGAAAGAAGAAAAACAAGTATCCTTGTTAGAAGCTTCTTCAGGGGATGAGGAAAGAGAGGTAATGATGGCTAAACGGGGGCATCGTGAAGCAAAAGAAGAAGAAGAAAGCAAGGAAGAAGTAGATGCAGGGAGAGGAACACTGTAGTAAGAAAAAGAAGGCATGCAGAAGGAGAATTAGCCAGTCAGACTTTCCTTTAGGACAAGGAATTGGAATCTATGACTTGTTGTCCGACCTTAAAGAAAAGGAAGCTCATATCACCTTTGGTCAATTACTTGCTTTGTCTCCAAAACTACAGAAGGAATGGGGAAAACTAGCAAGCACAAGAGTGTCAAAGAAGAAAAAGAAGAAAAGTGTCATTCCTATTGTTCAGAAGGTAGATATAGATGTTGGTGATTATGTACTTGTGGTTGATGTGATCATTGATGGTCAAGTGATTTCTAACATGTACATTGATGGAGGTGCATCGATTAATGTCATGAGTGAGAAGACCATGATAGATGCTGATTTAAATACTCTAGTACTACCTCTCCTTATCGCATCAAATTGGCTGACAACACTAGGGTTAAGACCTTGGGAGTTGTGAAGAATCTAGAAGTGGATGTATGTGGAATTTCTGTGCCGACTACTTTTCAGGTGATCCCTACCAAGCCAAATGCACGTGCTTATCCATTGATTTTGGGAAGGCCTTGGCTACACAAGATGAAGGCTGTTCAAAAGTGGGATACTTGAGAATTGATTTTGCAGGGGAATGATAAGAAGGTGCACTACAACATCAGAAGCTGCAAAAGGAAGTTGTCAAGGAGGAGACTTCAACATCGAAGAGTTCAAGCTCTGACTTAATCGATGAAGAAGAAGAGACAAGGTGTAGCTCCGAGGAGTCCAACTCAGAGGGTGAGGTGGAAGGAGTGGCCTTTGGTCTTTGTCTTAGTGCTGATCGGGATGAGTTAGGAAGGAACAAGGTGGTGGTGCAAGAAGATCATGTAGAGACACTTCATGCAGAGGATGTGGAGCACACTAAATGCTGCCAATGCAATGAAGAGCTTCTTGGTGATTCTCTATTAGGTAGTGAGAAGCTCCAATACTTGGATATGTTAGATGATTTTCCATGTCTCTTTGCAACAAGCTATTCACAGGTTCGACTAGTCTCTCTTGTGGAACACAAGATTGAGTTGAAGCCAGAAAGCAAGCCAGTTATGCAATGCTTAAGGCAATTGGGGGTGATCCAAGCTGAGGCACTAAAGAAAAAGGTAACACAACTACTTGAGGCGGGATTCATCTTTCCTATTGATGATTCAGAATGGATATCTCATGTCACACCAAAGAAAGGAAATAAGTGGCGGGTTTGTGTGGACTTTCGTCCTTTGAATGTATGTACTAAAAGGGATCATTTTCCTTTGCCATTCCAAGATGAAATACTAGACCAAGTAGCAGGGCATGAGATGTATTCTATATGTGATGGGTATTCTTGGTACTTTCAAATTCTTATTCGGAAGGAAGATCAAAAGAAAACATCATTTGTCACACCTTGGGGAGTTTTTGCTTACAGAGTGATGCCTGTTGGGTTGACCAATGCACCAGCTACATTTCAAAGGTTCATGAGTCAAGTCTTGGAGCCTTACTTGGGAAAGTTCATAAGGGTGTTTTTGGATGATTTTTGCATTTATTCTCGGTGCATAGATCACATGGAGAAGTTAAAGATGGCCTTAGGTAGGATTAATGAAGCAAAAGGGTGTCTAAATCATAGCAAGTGTCATTTGGCTCAAACAAAAGTAGTCTTGTTGGGGCATATTGTGTTTGAAGAAGGCTTGCAAATTGATCTTGACAAGGTTCAAGCAATCATGGCATTGCCAAGTCCTGAGAATATCACTGGTGTTCGTAGATTTCTAGGAAAGAGCAAGTACTATCAACGCTTTTGTGATGATTTCATAGAGATAGTGCATCCCATGAACTTGTTGACAAGAAAAGGAGTTTCTTTCCAATGGGGTGTGGAGCAACAAGAGTCTTTCCAGCAACTTAACGAGGCCATGAGTAAGGGCCCAATATTGAAGCCCCTTAATTGGTCTCAAGACTTTTATGTAAATCCAAGTGTATCTTTGCATTTACTTGGTGCTATATTGCTACAAAAAGGAGAGGCAGGTAGAATGCAACCCATCTATTATGCCAGCCGACAGCTTACAGATGTGGAAACAAGGTATGAAGAAATGGAGCAGCAAGCTCTGTCTTTGGTATTTTCACTCAAAAAGTTTCGCTCCTATTCATTACCTCGACCATTTTTCTTCCTTGCCTCTCTGTCTGTATTAGCATATCTAGTTCGCAAGCCTAATCCTGGGGGGAGATTTGCAAAATGGTTGTCAGAGCTTCAAGAGTTCTCTTTCTCTTTTATCATTAAAAATACCACTAGGTCCACTATGGCAGATTTGCTCATAGGATGGGAGGATCTAGAAGAAGAAAAGAATGTAAGGAGAACATTAAAGATGAAAGGGATACACCACCAACAACTTTTGTTTTGTATTTTGATGGGGCTTTTAGTCCTTCATGCCAACAAGGAGCCAGGGGGATGGTCTGATGAATTCTAAAGGTCAAGAAGTATGGGCAAGAGGACAAGAGCTTCCAGGTATCACAACTAACAATGTAGTTGAGTATAATGCTTTGATTCTTGGTCTGAAGGGTTGTCTTCAAAGTCAAGTCAAAGAATTGGAAGTAAGAGGAGATTCTCAGCTTATTATAAAGCAAATGCAAGGGCATTACAAGACAAGAAGTCCTCATTTGAAGGAGCTTAATCAAAAGGCTCTGGCACTATGTAGTCAATTTGACTTTTGCAAGTTTGTTCATATAAATAGAAAAGAAAATCAAAGGGCAAATGAGTTAGCTACTCAAGCCATTATAGTCCAAGTCCAGGGGGGGTTTCTTTGGTAGACACCAGATGGTCAGAACTGCAAGATGTTCAGCAATATGTGGAAGAAGGCATGTTTCCTCAAGGGTTAACTCCACAACAGAAGTAGAGATTGGTAAGGAAGGCTTGTCCCTATACTATTGTTAATGACATTCTTTATAAATTGGGAAAAGACAAGGTGCTCCGTTGGATGGTTCATCCCATGGAGACTAGGAGAATCCTAGAAATGTGTCATGAATGCTCTGGTCATTTTGCTTCAACAAGCACAGCTAGGAGAATTCTTAATGTAGGTTACTTTTGGCCACGCCTCCATAAGGATATATATGAATGGTGTCAAAGTTGTAAAGTATGCCAAAAGTTTGGAAGGTGACAGTTGATTCCTGGGCCCTTAAAGCCTATTCCAGCATATGGACCATTTGAGAGGTGGGGGTTGGACTTTGTGGGACCACTCCCTCGCTCTCAAGGCAAGCATTATTTATTGGTGGCCACAGATTATGCGACTCGGTGGCCAGAGGCCAAGGCCACAGTCAATAGCAAGGCAAGCACAGTTGCAAAATTTCTCTTTGATCAAATTTGTTCATGCTTTGGTTGTCCTTTGGAAATTCTCACTGATGGAGGAACCTCTTTTAGAAATGAACTAATTGAAGATGTGGTGCATAAGCTAAAGATAAATCATAGCATGTCCACACCATACTATCCCCAATGTAATGGCTTGGTTGAGAAAACAAATGGATTTTTATGCAATTCAATGGGAAAGCTTGTTGACACTAAGAAAAGGCATTGGGATAGGCACTCGGCAAAAGTTTTATGGGCTTACAGAACCACACACAAGCTAGCTATTGGGTTTACACCATTCCAACTAGTGTATGGAATAGAAGCCATTTTACCCATTGAATTGGAGATACATAGTCTTCGCACAACTATTGCAAGAATAGAAGGACAGGAGGATGCCTATGCTTAACACTTGGTACAGCTAGAAGCCTTGGATGAATGCAGATTACAGGCCTTATAAAACTTGGAGTCTTCTCAAAAAAGGCGCAAGGCCCGTTTTGACACCAAATTACACAAGAAGAAAGATATTGCAGAAGGAGATTTGGTAATGAGATTTGATAGCTGTCTGGACAAGCGGCTAGACAAAAAGTTTATCAATCGATGGGAGGGACCATATCGAGTCAAAAAGAAGTTCACGAATAGAAGAACTAGAGGATGTTAAAGCTCTCACTGCTTACAATACCCAAGTCAATTCTGACAAGGGTGAGAAGCCATATGTTTTCTAAGTTATGTGTGTATGAGGTCAATAATGGTTCTTTGCCATGGATAGTCCATCCTTAAATGATTGTTATTATTTTGAGATTTTTCCTTGTTGGACTCATGGGGATTCTTATACATAGTCATTGTCTATCTCCCACTTATAAACCAAGAGTCCTAGGAGTGAGTCACAGGTTGGGGCCATGTGTGTTGCCACATGATGGTGGCAAGCCATGGTCTATGCTCGACCACCTTGAGGGCCAGCAGACCCTCTCTGTACTAGAGAGAATCTGCTAGGGCGGGAAAGATGTGATGCCAAAAATTGATATTTCTAATTTGGCATTAGTATTGTTTTTCTCTATGTTTGATAAGAGTTTAGGTATCAAGTGATAGCCTAGCAGCTCTCACTTATTTCGATTTTCTATGATATCATATGGGATTGAGAAAATGAGTGGAATGGCTCATTGTAAATACCATAGGTATGAATTATAAATACCTTGGTATGGGGTGAGAGTTATTTGTGTATGGGATATTATGGAGTTTTTTAGAAAATAGGAAGAGTGACTCATATAAAGAGGTGGGCTCATGTCCATGTGTTTCAATAATATAAGAGATGCCACATGCCAAGCATGTGGAAGGCATGTGGAGGAGTGTGAAGTCAAGAGGAATCCTTCTAGAATTCCTATGTGGAATAAGGAGGATGTGGACATGTGGAAAAGAGAGGGTCCCTATGGGCTCCATGTGGGGAGACTCTTAACTTTCTTAATATTTTAAGAGTCTTGAGCATCTTGTGATGGGACACATGGCAAGAGTAGCTAAGAAGGACATGGATGGTGACATATGTGCTTATGTGATTGATGGGGAAAAGAATCTATAAGCAGCAATTGCAAATGGGTGAAGGAGGGTGACAAAATCTCTATAAAAGGAGCTCTCCTCTCCCTTGTTCATCAATCTCTTCCACCATTGGGCCTCATGTTGATGTAGCTCTAGTCTCCTCAAGCCTCTTCCATGAGCCTTCTCTCCCTCTTGTAGATATTCTCTTATGTAGACTCTTGAGTCCATCTCTCTCTAGTTTATTCTCTCTCTATGAGTAGTCTTGGAGCTTCCGCTCCCTCTTGTACATATGAAACCTCTTCTTCTCCCTTGTGTTGTTGTGTTTTGAGTTGCGTTGGAGTGGAGTCTCACTCTATTGGTAATGAAGGTCACTTCAGGTTCTCTCTCTCTTGAGTGTCTCTTCCCTTTTCTTTCTTTCAAAGCCTTAAAAGTTCTTTCTATTCGGCCACTCATTGTGCACACATGGTCCATCTATTTCTCAAGCCACCATGCAAACTTCTTCCCCTCTTCTAGGCAAAATCTATGAGGGGTGGATTGTTGATGAAGGTGGAGTCTTGAGGAAGCATCCTGCTCAGGCGAAATTAGCATGGGTGGAGGGCAGTTTTCATGACAGTTTGACCCCTTGTTAGTATTTTGCTCATAACTTTCTACTCAATAGTCCGATTTTAATGAAATTTATATTAATGTGAAGCTCTCATTAAGGCGCATGTGTATATGTGATCAGATTTTGAATAAGATACTACTGCAAAAAGTTATGAGTCTCTAAGTCTGACAGTATGTTTTCATGATAGTTCTTATTCCTGTCTAGTAAACTGTCCATAACTTTTTGGTCGCTTCTCTGTTTCTTATGAAACATATACCACGTGAAGCTTTCTTGAAGACGCATGTCTCTAGCTACTTAGATCTTGAATCACATACTGCTGCAAAATGTTATGAGTTTCTGTATCTGACAGTCTATTTTCATGATAGTTTTTACCCCCTTCAAGTAAACTGTCCATATCTCTTCAAGCATCTGTCTTTTTCAATGAAACTTATATCAGCGCGAAGCCCATATTAAGGTGCATCTCTTTGTGTGCTTGAACTCTGATATCATATCTCTACTGAAAGTTATAGGCCTCTGTGTCTAATGATAGTTTGTAGAGTGTTTTGAGCTAAGTGTAAAGGTGTCTATGAAGGAGGTGCAATTTCTAGTCCCAGTGGCCATGATGCTTAGCGAGAGAGGATGACTCAAGAGTTTGCCAGACCAATTCTAGGCCTAGTAGGAGGGAGCACCATAATAACTAGAGTCACAGGTGTAGCTATTAGCAGTGCAGAGGGAGGGGAGGGGAGGAGATGCAGAGGAGGAGAGCGAGAGCAAGTGGAGAAAAATGGGAACGAGGGGAGGGGTTTTCGTATATTCATGCTTTTAGGGTTTGGATACCTGACCCCTCCCATAACTCATTCATTCCATCACTCTCTCCTTCCTTTTCCTACCCTCCCCTTCCCTCCCTCCTTTCCCTTGCCTCCCTCCCTTCCCCTTCCTTATGCACCCTTTTCGTTCCCATCTCCCTCCTTTCCCTTTCCTTCTCCCCTATCCCCATTCCCTCCTTGGCAGCCATGGCTCCCTAAGATAGGGTTTTCATAGCACTCTAAAATATTCATACTAAAGTCTAGGGTTGCATGGTGCCAGAGTACCACAGTACCCTAATATAGGGGTTGCATGGGACCCTAGAATATAGGATGTGCCAAGTAACCCCTAGATTAGGGAGCCATGGCCACCAAGGAGGGGAGAGGGAAAGGGGAGAAGGGCAGGATGGAAGACCCAAGAGAACTAACTGTGGGGAATAGACAACTCTCTTGGGCGGTGGACCCAAGAGGCTCATCTATGGAAATTGCTGATGGGTCTGAGATCTCTTTAAGGATAGAAGACCCATCACTCATAGTTGTGAAGACCATCTGCTCCCCTACTAAAGTTGATCTAGCTGACAGAGTTCTCAAGGTGGAAGACCCAGAGGAGTTAATTGGACATGATAAAGCTGCTAGATAAGTAAAAGACCCATTTGACGTAAGTGCATGTCCAATGAAAGAACATTGAAGGTTTGAAGCTTTGTTAAAGAAGGAAGAGAGAAAGCCCAATGAAAGGGCCTACCTATTTAACTGAGATTATGTTGGCGTTAGCTCCTTGGAACATCCCAGATCCAAGAGTCTTTAGGGAACTAGTAATCATTAAGCAATTTCAACTGTTAGAAGAGTTTTAATGTAGGAAATCTCACAAGAGCATAACTGGAGTGATGGTAGACAGTGCCAATATGGGAAGTGCCTACCATTCTCCACAAGCACAAAAAATTTCTTTATATAGAATCATACCTTCAAGGAGTTCAACCAATTTTGGTACTTTTAGTAGCATGCCAAAAAACTCCAAGGACGTTAGGAAATGTTGTATGAGGTGTAGTAATTTTTGCTTTTCGAAACCGTTGTTGATCATAAAACTGACCATTTCTAAAATAGTCATAAAAGCTTTGGCATTACTATTGCATAAGTAGGGAATAGGAAAGGATCATTTTATAGGCTTGGCCAATAGGTCTTTTAGATTGAAAGTGGATAAATCTAGATATACAAAATGGAAGTGATTTTGTTTTATCAAACTTATCCACTATAAAGCTACCATCCCCCAAATTTTCAATAAAGAGATTCATAAAATTTTTGGATAGAGTTATTACTTTATCTAGAACACAAATGGATTTGTGAATGGTTTCCTTTATCTCAACGAGAGGTAAAGGATAAATCCAAAAGGGATTATTTGGATCTCTAATAGCATTTGGATGAAGAAAATCTTTTATACAATTATTGTTAATACATAGAATGTCATCAATGTACCTAAACATGTGTTTAAAGAGTGGTGACAGCTTGACTCTACCAAGTCTCATGAGCCTTAAAATGAAAGAAGATTCATACAAAAAGAAATATAAATTGCACCATAACGAGGAGCATGAAAAACACATTGGAATCCCTTTAACCTATTTCCAAACTCTATCCCCACATTGTATAAAAGAATGAGTGATAAGCCACATTTGTATTAAGATTAATTTATTTTGGTCTACGTAAATAGAAACTTGTGTATTTGTCATAGATTTAAACCATTTTGGTTTGCCCCATGTCTCATATGACTCATCGAAATGTGTCAAGATGAAGGGATGCATGGATTTTTGTTAAAAGTTTAGAGTAATCACCTTAGCAAGTCCATCCTCCCCATATAGAGGTAAAGATTCATAGCATTTAGTTATATTTGCACAAAAAATAGAGTTGATTTTTGTTGGTAGATTAAGAGAAACCTCAAATATAGAGTTGATTATCCCTAATAATGAAGTATACGTCTTGAAAAAGGATTTAGCAACAATCAGGGTTTTGTTATGGGCCCATTCCCTCAGAATCTCTAATATAAGTGTATACACCCTCATAAGAAGTTTGGCTAGGGTAGAATAGATGTAGTTATGAGCATTGGTAATCCACTTATGAGACCCCTTCTATGGCTTAAATATTGAACACAAGAAAGGTAGATTATCATGAGATGGTGTTACACTTGGTAGAAGGTAAATTGAATCCTTAAAGAGATTAGAGGCAACCTATTTTGGAATGATCCATGTATTTCTTTCCATGCATGGGTTAAAGCCTGGTCCATTAAGTCTAAGGCTGCCATACCTTGGATCCAATGAATGCATTCAAATACAATAGTATTAGAGCATTTGTCTGATCTTGAAATGTACAAATGTGATTTCATCCATTTAATTTCATCCAATACATTTTTGTTATCTAACCAAATTTCATATTTTTTTGAATTTTCTAGTATTGAAAGTTTTAAATTGGTTAGCACAATCATTTAAGAAAAATGACATAACTAAGTGTTTATTGACTAGATTGCATTGTGCTAATAAATCATTCAAAAATTTATTTAGGGACTTAAGGGCTAGAGAAAAAAGACAAGGTTTACAAGGGATGTGATTTAAGCCCTTGTAAAGTGTTTGTCGAATAGTTCTACTTTGAAAGATTTTAATATCTAACATTTGAACATGTGATCCTAGTTTTTTTTAACCATCCACTTCCATAATAAATGGTCTAAATCATTTAAAAGTAGAGCATTTACACATAGTTTCCTCATTTTCCCATGTAAAAGTATGGAATACTTGTTTTGAGTTAAGAAGTATCCAACTTATTGGTTTATCATACTCCCATCCAAGTATGAGATTGGAAAGTATATTAGTTGAATTGTGATAAAACTTATTAAAGTAAGATAATAAATTATCCCTTAGAGATAAGTAATAAAGATGCAAGATGCCAACGGTTTCTTTATTAAGAGAATTTTTTACCAAAATCAATCTTCCAAAAAACTCCATCAAAGACCTAGAATCTATATCACACCGATGCCCATTTGAGTTTTTTTGTCAAGTTAGGAACGTTATTCTTATTGTTGGTCATAGGCCTTTTGCCCCTATTGGAGCTAGAGCCTGCGGTCGAAGTACTATCACTAATTATTAGAACCACACAACTGGGGGTATTAGAGGGTGGTGTGAATACATCAAAAATGTCTTGGCAAGGAAAAGTAGATCCTCGACCACCATTATTACCTCCCCCCCTTGTGTAACTTCTTCTAGCTTTGGCTCCACCTTAGAAAAAGACCTGATTGTCTCTTCCATTGCCTCTGCCCACCATATTTTGGCTTTATAAGGTTGGCACTTTCCTTGAGAAGGAAGGGGGTTTGATTAATTTTTCAATCACAGTGAGTCCTTGCTCTCCATCCATTGAAGAAAAAAGTTTGGCCTTTGGATTGTCCACATATTCCAAAACCCCTTGAATCATAAATTCTCTTACAAAGATAAAAGTAATAAGAGTTTTAACTAAGCGTTTTGCAGGTCCATTCAACCATATGAGGAATGTAGTAAAAGATGTTGCTAAACTCATATTTGGGTAAAAGAAATCCAAGTGATTCACCATATACCAGATAACATGGTCTTCCCAAATAAGCAAGCCACCACATTTGTCAGCAACACAAGCACACGTGAGGAATGGTCGTAACTAGTTCCACCAAAGGGATTTGTAATTTGCAACCCTTCTGTACTAGAGTTAAGGCCTCCACAAACTAGTAGTAGGACTTTTGAGTTAGAACACTTCCTTGCATCCATTGTAGATAGTGTTGGTGCATAAAGAATGATAACCTTTTTGAAAGCTGTTAATGAGACTCCTTTGAGAGCAGCCTATTTGCATTTTTCCACTTCCACATTAGATAGTGAACCCCAAAATTTTAGGATATCTATGCTCAAGGGTGCCAATAGATTCAATAGTGTCCACATTTTGTTTTCATGAGTTTCCTAAGACCCATCAAATTCCACCCCCTTAGCAGGCATGGTTGGAATATAAGATGATCCTTGAGGCGTGGTGAGATTATATTTTGCTTCCTATTCTAATGTAGTTATAAGTAGGCTGGAGAAAGTATCCAACTTTTCTTGCTTAGATGAGGAAAGAGTAATTTTTTTGAAACCATGGAAGCTCTATAGTGACTTCTGGTATAATCGCAGAAGATAGAGCCTTTTCAATTTTAGGAAGCATTTCTTCATGATGACAAACATTGATATCACCATTAGAAATGATTTCATCAACCCCATTTTTGAATGGAGTGAATGGGCTTTAGGCTAGTAGCAAGGACCAATGACCATTATTCAATGCCAAGAGTATGTAATAATGTGTCATTACCTATTTCCTTAACCACCACCAAGTCATGCTCAATGATCTTTTGTGAATCTCATTATTATCAATAAGAGCCAGAGAAGCTTACCACAGAATTAGGAATGGGAAGATTATTAGAGTACCCCAAGTCCAAAAGATTTGTGTGCCACTGTAGAGCCATCTGAAGAATAATCAGAATAATCATATATTCAAGGAATCAAAGTGACCAAACCCTAATGGCAATGTGTGTGTGTGTATGTGTGTGTATGTGTGTGTGTGTGTGTGTGTGTGTGTGTGTGTGTTAAGATTAGATTAGAACCCCTCAAGAAGGGCCAAGAATATCTGAACTACACTTTAACATCAAATGATATATAAGAAAAGGTATTTATAAAGACAAGATGTGAATCCCAAAAAGAAAATATATTTAGGATTAAAAAAGACTTTTTCCATGGAAGAACCTTTGCACCAAACTTCAACCAACAACGCTGATACCTACCATCATCCAACCCACTTAAGTTAGAATTACTTAAACTAGAAGGGAAGACAGGTCTCATAGCATTATTGGACTTGTTATCTATTTCCAAATTCAAGTAAAAGATTAATTCATGGAAAATAAATGGATTGGAAACTTCTTCTATCCTTTCACACATAAAATATCACCACACATGCAAAAAAATGTAGCCTTATAAAGAAAAGGTAGCCATTGACAAAAAAGTATAGGCCTATAATTGTAACAAAGTGGTAAGGAAAAACTTTTTGTTCCAAGAAAGGCCCATATTGCCTAAAATATAATGAAAAAGAATTAATAAGGATTTTGAAAAAAACCCAAGGTGCCACAATGTACATAATGTACAAAGGGGTTGAAAAAGGACTCAATGGACCGAGGTCTAAAGGTCCTAAGGTCCAATTAGAAGGGCCAAAGTTCCTAATGTCCCATTAGAAGGTCATGAGGTCCTAAGATTAAAATTAAAAGGTACTTAGGTCCTTAGGTCCTAAAGTCCAATTAAGAAGGTCCTAACGTCAAAAAATGACCGACGGCTTTCAAATGGGTGG
This sequence comes from Dipteris shenzhenensis, assembly GCF_047967505.1. Classification (NCBI taxonomy): domain Eukaryota; kingdom Viridiplantae; phylum Streptophyta; class Polypodiopsida; order Gleicheniales; family Dipteridaceae; genus Dipteris; species Dipteris shenzhenensis. Next base: position 4,218,722 of record NC_141617.1, on the reverse strand, counting down.
CTCGAGTCCCCACGTGTATCTTCACTTTACTCCGCTAGCTCAAGGCCATAGGACCACAGTAGAAGTAAGTACCAAGGCCTGCCATGTGGTTGTGTGTTGTGATGGACCATTCTGCACATTCCCACATCTTTTCTAAGGATTTTGGTTGTGAAGCATTTGTCCATGTTGATAAGAGTTGAGAACAAAGCTTGAGGAAAGCAGTCAGGAACTACAAAGCCAAGTACGGAGACAATGAGCTGCTCTTTAGGAGCAAGAGCGGGATTTGCATTGAGATCTTGCATCCATTGAGAGACTCAGGGAGTAGGACCTAGGGCCCTCATGGCTTTGAGATCACCTAGAGTGCGCACATTCATAGCTATAGACTTGGATATCCACAAAGCAGAATTTTGTTACCACTCCTTTAGGGCTAGATGGGTCCAGTAGGGGGATAGGATGACCCGCCAATTCTTCCCGACCATTAGACCATGATCAGTAGGGATCCAACTTTAGTGTCTCAGGGACTCCCACGGACAGATGCACGATGCATTTCAACCTTCCTGTCCTTGCCCACCACTGTCCACACCCACCACCTCTCCTAGAGGATGGTGTTTGGGAGACTGTTTCCAGCATCACTGCCTGCAACATATGGGGGGTTGGATGCAGCCGGGTGTTGGGAGGCTAGATGACTTCTGTGGCAACTACCCTAGTAGGCATTTAGTAGAATATCACCTTCACCTTGCATGCCATTTAGAAGCATGGTATTCCAGGCTAAGGCGATCGTCAAGAGATAGGAGCGCTTTCACCAAACTTGGCTGATAGACATATTCTACACCATTTCTATGAGGTATTTGCTAGGCCTATAGACCACCATCATGATTGCTAGCTCTTGTTTCAGAATCTCTATAGGTGTCGAGCCATGAGATCCATAAATGGGTGCTTACACGTGTAGTTGGCAACCTATTTCTTTTCTTTATATTTCATCAACAGCTCCTTTTGGAAGCTGTTTGTATGGTTCTAAAGCATTAATAGAATGTACCTTTTTCTAGGAAAAAAATGGATATATTTTCTAGCTAACTCTAATGAAAATGATTTTTCTACATGGCACTTAATGTGCCTAATAGCTCACGACCTATATTGATAATCGTGCAACAAAGAGGTAAAAGCACACACACCTTCCTGACAATCAAGGTCAAGAATGGATGTACTTTATAGCCAATTCTAATGAGAAGGATTTTTTTTACATGGCACTTAATGAGTCAAATAGCTCAGGTCCTATGTTGAAAATTGAGAGAAAATTGATAAAAAATGGCAGAAAAGCAAAAAATTAACCCCTTGCTTATGGAAAAAAAAGGAAATTTGCACTATAAGTGAACACGTGGGTTATGGTGTAAACAATAAGCAAAGGACCATTAAAATTCATGGGCATAAGGTTAACAAAGGTCCCTTCATTTCTGATTAGGCAACGAAAAGGCTAAAGGACCCTTCATTTTCCTAAGTGACCCTTCATTTGATGGGGGTGGCACTTCTATAAATTCCACCTTTTACTTCAAGAGGAGAACAGCGTATATGCTAGCATATGATTGGCTACAAGTTAAGTGTATGGGAGGCATGATAAGGTATGTGAAGTACTCGATCTCCTGTGATGTGCTACCATGCATTAAATTCAGTGGGCTATTCCACGGAATATGTGGGCAAAAATTTATGGATGCTTCTAACATGCGTAGGAGTGGGATGCACAGTGCTGACACAGATAGAGTTGGTCATGTGGATGATTGCACACACTGGCGGATCCTACACACATAATCGTGCCATTAATGGTAGGGCTATAATGGCACAACGCGGCACATCAATGGCCACGGCCATCTACACAGACTGGGAAGATTTGGTGATGCATAGGAGTCAAGAGTAACATGGGTCGTGATGCTGCAAGCCACAATATTGACATTAATATGGCCTCGTAGTGGTAGCCTCACAGTGGTGCCTTCCAAGGTGGCCTTGCATTGGGGTCATGTACAACGCCTAATAAATGTGTTGAGCATGCATACACACACACATACACATACACTTCCTATTCCTTTCCCCCTTTACATTCACACACACACACACACACACACACACACACACACACACACACACACACACTTACTAACCCCTTTTTTACCTTTGATTTCAACCCTAGCTCCCTTGTTTTCCCACCTTAATCCCCCCCAACCTCCTCTCCCCATCCTTTCCCCCCAAAATTAACTTCCTCATCCCATACTTATCCCTCTTATTTTTCCCTAATTCTTTATAATTCCAATATTTTTTCTCTAATCTTCCTTTATTTTTTTCACTATCAATTATTTTTGGTTCTTCGCCCCCCTCTCCCCATCCTTTCCCCCCAAAATTAACTCCCTCATCCCATACTTATCTCTCTTTATTTTCCCTAATTCTTTATAATTCCAATTTTTTCTCTAATCTTTTATTTTTTCACTATCAATTATTTTTGGTTCTCCCCCCCCTTTTTTTTCCCTTTTAATTTTTAAATTTGAAGTTTATTTTTCGTAAATTCCTCCCCCTTTTTTTTTTTTCAAAATTTCCTTTACCCTTTTTCTATATTATTTTTGCTCCTTTTATGACCTATTATACTCTCTCTCTCTCTCTCTCTCTCTCTATCTATATATATATATATATATATACACTTGCTCTGATTTCTTGTATTTTTTCTACTTAGTTCTCCTAATTTACAATTTTCTTTTCTCTCCTTTTTATCTAAGCCTATTAGAGTGGTTAATGTTATCTATCCTATCTCTAATAAAAAGAACCCCCTCCTCACACTTTATACTGGCTTGCTTTTCCACACCCGTTCCGTTTTTCTTCACTTGCCCAAAACCCACCTAGCCAACCTACCTCCCAAAAACACTCACTCCCTAAACTATCTACGTCCATCGACTACCTATTCACTCGACTATACGCTAGTGGCCCTACCTATATAATGGAGGCTCTACCTCCACTATTCTCCATCAAATCCCGTAGCCCCTCCCTCGCTCGACATATTGCTGTACTAACTCCCCTCGCCTCTATGCCTCCCAACCCGTACTGCAGCCATCACTATGGTTTTAGTAATAGGCTTGCTCTCTAGCCCCCGTGCCTTGCTTACTGTTGACCACATTGCATGCCATGCAGTTTGCTGACCTCTTGTACCTCCACATCCGCTTTGTACCTCTACTACCTATGATCCGTCACCTCTGATTTGCACTGCCCTCCTCAACTCTATGGATTCTTGGTTGGGGTCTACATGTGCCACAATCTTTATTTTGTTCACATGTATTTATGTAGTTTAGTATTCTATTACCCCCACTTCCTCCAAATTTATTTATTCTTCCTCCCCGCCCCCTCTCTAAGTATATATATTCTTGAGTGGACCCCCCCCTTCTTCCTCCAAAATTATTATTTCTTCCTCCCAGTCCCCTTGTTAAGTATATATATTCTATAGTAAACTCCCCTCTCCCCCTCTTTTAATATATTTTTCTCCCCAACCCCCTCTCTAATTCTACTCTATATATATATATCTTTCTCTCCAACCCCTCTCTAATTATATATACCCCCCCTCTATATATAAATAAATAAATATATTCTCCCTAACCCCCTCTCTAATTATATATACTTCCCCCCTTTTCCCTCCTTTGCTCTATATCCTTCCCCCCTCTACATTCCCCTTTAAAATCCCCTCTAATTTCATTTTCCTCCCCTCTAAATTCCCATTGGATTTATTCTCTTATAACCCCCTTTTTTTCTTTACTTCTTCCTTTCTAAAACCCACCCTTTAGTCTTTCATTTGTAAATATCCCCTTATATTCCCCCCCCCTTTTTTTCTTTTTTTCTTATTATTTTCTCAAGGGTTTTTTATTTTCCTTTACAATCTCCCTCTACAAACTTCCCTTTATAATCCCCCTCTTTTCACTAAATTTTCCTGCGCATTACCACTTTATTCATTATCTCTCCATTTTTCTTTAGATTTAAGCACAATAAGTTTCTTCTTTGTTCTTATAATTTCATTATTAAATTACCTCCTCACAAGTTGCTACACACAATGATTTAACCATTTTTTCATTCACATCACTAAACTCTCACTCACTCACTTATCAACCCCCTTTAAACCCCCCCACCCCTTGTCCCCCCAGGTTTTTTTCCATCCTTCATTAGATTTTACTCTCTCAAAAATCATCAGTTTACTTTCATAATTTTACTTTGAACTACTTAAGTTCTTGCTTAAGCTTCTATTTTATTGTGACCCCGATAACAAGGGAGGAGGGTTTATAACACCTATCTTTCCAACTAAGGGAGGAGGATATTTAATTATATTAGCTCTTGTAACTCTTTTTTGGCATTTTATTTTTCTTCTTTATTGAAGCTTTCATTTATTCTAAACGTTTTTAACAATTGTGGGTGTGGATTACCACCCATGAAGCTTCATAAAAATATTGATATAGGTTTTTTCTCACAAGGGTGTGGACTACCCCCCTTGGATTATATATTTTTTTCACATAAAGAAGTGGATCATTCCATGGGTTGCTTTGAATTATTAACTTTTTCACTAATGGGCGTAGATAAAACCACATGTTTCTTTTACACATTGAATGAGGATCAAACATTATTTTTACTTAAAGAATCCATGTGGTTGTCTATATTCCCAGGTAAAATGATAACAGCAGGCCAGGGAAAACAACCATTACCTGTCTACCCAAATGTAACTATGATGTTCTAACACCTAGTTTGTTCGGATGGTGGGAGGTAAGTGGATCCCAACCTCGAAGCCTAGACTACCAGATGGATTCAACACTTTTTTACCAATTGCACTCATGAGAATCCATATGTCAATATAAAAAAAAGTTTTTCCACCTTTATCTGAGCATTGTCGGCCGTGTTGTTTATAGGTTTCTATTTTTTAAACACACACACACACCCGAACCTTGTTAACCTTTGGCCAAGTTAACCATGGGTCATGATGGTAGGGCTACCACATTTCCCATTCCCTGTGCCACGTTGCTCGTTAAAACACTTATCGAGTTAGGCAAGAATGCTAGTTTTTTGCATAACTCAAAACGGTTCAACCTTTCCAAGTTGATGAATATTATCTCACTTTGCAAAGATGTGTACATGAATGCTAGAATGATTTTCTATTGAATCTTGGATTCAAGGATGACATTTTTTCCCGTCCGGCCCAAGGCATCCAGACTATACTTGCATGTTTTCCAAACAATGGATTTCATTAGAAATTGATCAAGTTCGAGGAAGAGGCAAAAGGAAAGCACACACCTTCAGCTATTGGCATTGCTTCCATTAATGACTGGCTGCAATTACTCTTAATATTCCGAAAGGATCCCCACACCACCGGTGCCGCATTTGATTCTTTTCTCCGAAGTCTCATTTATGTCAATGCTTCTGATGAGCAAGATTTAGAGCTTTACCACAAGGCTCTTTTGGCCATTGTGAACAAACTCCTACTGGTAAATAACTTACCCTTGATTCCTTTGCCTACCCAATTTTCGTGCATTCCCCCTTCTGAACCCCATGGTAGATGTTGATGGACTTGATCTAGTTGAGAAAGAAGCCTTGGCAGGCCTAACCCAAGACTTTGCCTCCTCTAAAAATTCTTCTGACAACCCTCTTGCGGAGTTTGCCTCCTTCATTCCTCTCCTTCCCCCTAGGCAACTCGTGTTGGATTCTAGTGGTCTTATTCACAAAATCTGGGCTTTTGAGACCATCAACCACCATGCTCCCTTCACCCTTGACTCACTCATTACATTATGTAGTCTATCATCTGATGCAGTTGACCAATGCAAGGTATCTATCTGGCAAGGCAAGCATTTTCTCTTAGCTGACCACAATTTTACCCTCCCTTTGTTTTCCCTCCAAACATTTGACCAGTCCAAACGTTCAAGCCATGGTGTCTACTTCCGTACCAAAGCTATCCCTATAGAGAAATCAGGCAAGAAATACCTCAAGACCCTTTGGAACATACATGGGCCCTACATCAAGTGTCGATGTTCTACTCGCGAACGATGGATCTAGGTGTACTTCCTCCATCATGTGGCTTGACCAAGTCCTCTGGTACATGATCCACAACCTTCAAAACCTCTTTAAGCTTGAGTCCCTTAAAGGTTAGTTTTATGCTTTTATCGCTTGGATTGCTTCTCTCTCCCTTTAGGCTACGACAAGTCTGATTGCATACTACCTTTTTCAAGAACAACTGCTTGAAGGTGCTCGTAGCTTGACCCGTTCTACTCCCAGTTCCCCTCTCCTACCAAAAATCAACCATACTCCTCTTGCTCTCATTATTGAATAAATCCTTAAACCTAACATCGCCATTGAGTCCTCCAAGGGATCATTCAAGAAATCAAGGTTCTCTACTCCACATGGATCCTCAGCTTCCCACTCCTCCAAGTGCCCCATGCATGGAGCCAAGAGATACAGTCATGCTTCGAACATTGCCAAACAAGTTACATTCAAGTAATAGCTCCCAATGCTCATTGGATACCCAGATCAATGGTACAAGGACCCTTTTTGTGGAAAGGAAGATCTCCAAAAGGTTTATCCATGTTTGTTTTTCCTCAAAAGTTTTTGAGTTTATTACACCCAAATGGATATTTTTGGAAGTTATTAAGAGTTTTGATCCCGTTAAGGTATACATGTTTGAAAATATTGGCTTTGCATGGTCTTATACTCCAAATATCTCAAAATGGTTTTATCGTCCTATGGACACATTTATCACTTCTCAAAACACTTCATGCATATGTCGACAAAGCAAATGCTTTGCACCCTTTTTAAAAGATGGATTCCTAGATGAGTCACATGTGCTTACTATAGACATATCTGTCATCATCAAAAGATTAAAGAATTTCTTTCTAAAGGTTTGAATCATATCCCCCCACTCTGGCCTAACCCTTTCATAGCAATTGAAGAATTATTTAAATCATGGTGTGAGGTATGTAAGATTTTGAATATCATGCCTAGCACCCATCATAAAGACAAAATTAGAATGATATGTCTTAAGATTATTGATAAATGGTGTCTGAATTGGAATGCTTCCCAACCATGGTATAAAGATAAATGCATAATGGATGAAATCCAATATCTCACCACACATTTGTTTGTAGTAGGATTGGATAAATCACCACAAACACTTACGTTCATATGCAAAAGGTTATGCCAACTACTAGCTATTGGTAGGATATCTGGGAATCAATTTGAGGCTACTTATTGGAATGAGGATAACATTATGACATGTATTAAAGAAAGACTAAGATCATTAGAATTAGGGGTAAATGATATTTTAATTTAACCTTATCTTATGTGTAGCTATAAATGTCACAAAAAGAAATTTTGATGGATTACTAATGCTCATGCATGTGTTTTCTCACATATTACTACAGTTATTAACTCTGGCCTTGCAAGCATGATTGATGGACTCAAAGAAGTGGTTGCCGACATACATAATGATGCATGGAAATTCTATCATAAGAAGATTAATACCTTTTGGATGATTAATAGCTCTTGTGACTTCTTGATTAATCTTTCTTCATCCATTTTTTCCATGCACACCTTTGATATTACTACTTGCTATGAAGCCTCTATGAAGCCATTCCACATACAGGGGAGGATAGCTTGATGTTTTCCTTGAAATTTCACTTGGACTTACTTCGTAAGAAGGTTATTCAGGGTTTAAAACACATAATCACAGTTTGGTGCTTACTAAGACTAAAAAACCCAAGGTTTCATTTGACAAGTTTGTAGAACTTAATCTCTATGTTTTGTCTAATGCATTTGTGAAAATTGGTAAGAACATTGCTAAATAGGTAATTGGAATATCCATGGGGTACTCATGTTCACCCTCATGGTGCAATTTATATCTTCTCAAATTCAAAATTTCTTTTATAAAGAGACTTATGTGCCTTAATTCATGGGATATGACCGAAGACTTTTTATACTCTTTTAGATACATAGATGATCTTAACTTTTGCAACAATAATAAGTTTATTTTGAGGTGCCTTGATCCAAAAAGGTCACGCAATAACCCATGGTGGATTTATCCTCTTAACATCATTTCCTTAAAACCTACTTCAAATTTCATTGGGTCTGCTACTCAGGATACTACTTTTCTCAATACTACTTTCATATTACAAAAACCTTTTATAGGAAATTATATATTGTCAATTGCATGGAACGAGTTGTCCCCAATGTTGCCTTCATTCATCTTCATAGCAATAGACCCAAGAACAAATAGTACAAAGTGTAAGAAAATAATACAACGTCTGTGCTCAATAGATAACAAGATCTTGTACGCAAGAGAGAAAATAAGATAGTATGGAGAATCAAAAATTTGATTACTGTATACAATAGATGGCGCTACCTCCCAACCATGCGCTCCTGTGAAAGAAGCTTCGATGGCGTGCTGGAAACAGTAGAAGACGGAGGCTGGATGCTAAGGAATCAAGGTTGTTGTAGCCAGTGATGAAATGGGCTTCACGGGCTTGTTCTTATATAGCCACCAATCGTAGTCGATTAGGCTCAATTGGGTGATCGACCTAGTCCACCCAAAACAGTCGACTGGTGGTCGGTCCCGAAATAGGCCACCGACCATACGATAGAACCAATGTGCAAAACAGAGCCATCCAAGATCATCTTAGGCTCCAAACGGGCCTCGCAACCCAAGAGTGGGCTGCCTCAGGAAATGCTCCATCTACCGTCAGTGCGGTCAGTCAAGGGATGCCTTCCCGCACTTGCATGTAGCCTAGTTGGCGGTGTGCCAACTCTAGCTGAAGCCGTCCAGCCATCAGGCCACACATGGCCCCCATCTGGTGTCCAAACTAGGACCTATCGGATAACCGAGCTACTCAAATGCCTTCTTCTCATATGGGGGGCTTACAAGTATTCGCACGGCCCTCCTCGTGCTCTATGGATTTTCAAGTGTAATCTACATGCGCCATAATCTTTCTTTTGTTCACATTTATTTATGCACTTATTTATGTACTTTAGTATTCTATTAAACCCCCCCTTCCTCCAAGTTTATTTATTCTTCCTCCCCGCCCCCTCTCTAAGTATATATATTCTTTCGTGACCCCCCCCCCCTTCTTCCTCCAAATTTATTATTTCTTCCTCGTAGCCCCTTCGCTAAGTATATATATTCTTTAGTAAAATCCCCTCTCCCCCTCCTTTCATATATTTTTCTCCCCAACCCCCTCTCTAATTATATACACCCCCCCACCCTCCTCTCCCCCTCTATTTATATTATATATATCTTTCTCCGCAATCCCATCTCTAATTATATATACCCCCCCCTCTATTTATATATATATATTTATATTTGCTCCCTAACCCCCTCTCTAATTATATATACTCCCCCCTTTTTCCCTCCTTTGCACTTTATCCTTCCCCCCTCCACATTTCCCTCTAAAATCCCCTCTAATTTCATTTTGCTCCCCTCTAAATTCCCATTGGATTTATCCTCTTATAACCCCCTTTTTTTCTTTACTTCTTCCTTTCTAAAACCCACCCTTTAGTCTTTCACTTGTAAACATCCCCTTATATCCTTCCCCCCCCTTTTTTTCTTTTTTCTTTTTTCTTATTATTTTCTCAAGGGTTTTTTATTTTCCTTTACAATCTCCCTCTACAAACTTTCGTTTATAATCCCCCTCTTTTCACTAATTTTTCCTGCACATTACCACTTTATCCATTATCTCTCCCTTTTTCTTTAGATTTAACCACAAGAAGTTTCTTCTTTGTTCTTATAATTTCATTTCCCTTCATTAAATTATCTCCTCACAAGTTGCTACACACAATGATTTAACCATTTTTTCCTTCATATCACTAAACTCTCACTCACTCACTTATCCACCCCCTTTAAACCCCCCCAACCCCCCTCCCCCGGGGTTTTTTTCCATCCTTCATTAGATTTTACTCTCTCAAAAAGCATCAATTTACTTTCATAATTTTACTTGGAACTACTTAAGTTCCTGCTTAAGCTTCTATTTTATTGTGACCCCGATAACAAGGGAGGAGAATTTATGACACTTGTCTTCCCAACTAAGGGAGGAGGATATTTAATTATATTAGCTCTTGTAACTCTTTTTTGGCATTTTATTTTTCCTCTTTATTGAAGCTTTCATTTATTCTAAACTTTTTAAACAATTGTGGGTGTGGATTACCACCCATGAAGCTTCATAAAAATATTGATATAGGTTTTTCTCACAAGGGTGTGGACTACGCCCCTTGGATTATATATTTTTTTCACATAGAGAGGTGGATCATTCCATGGGTTGCTTTGAATTGTTAACTTTTTCACTAATGGGCGTAGATCAAACCACATGTTTCTTTTACACATTGAATGAGGATTAAACATTATTTTTACTTAAAGAATCCATGTGGTTGTCTATATTCCCAGGTAAAGTGATAACAAGCCGAGGAAAACATGCATTACTTGTCTCTCACCTATCTACCCAAATGTAACTATGATATTTTAATACCTAGTTTGTTTGGATGGTGGTAGGTAAGTGGACCCCAACCTCGGAGCCTAGACTATCGGATGGATTTGACACTTTTTTACCAGTTGTACTCATGAGAATCCATATGTAAAAAAAAAAAGTTTTCCCACCTTTATTTGAGCATCGTGTGCCATGTTGTTTATAGGTTTCTATTTTTTAAACACACACATGCACACATTCGTTCCATTTAATGGCATATCTCAAAACATGCACGATGACATAAAAGAAAGGGATATGCAAACTGGTCCATCATAGCACACAACCACATGGTAGGCCATGGAACTTACTTCTACTATTGTCCTATGGCCTTGAGCCAGTGGAGTAAAGTGAAGATGCATGTTGGGGCTTGAGCCACCCATTTGAAAGCGGTAGGTTATTTTTTGTCTGTAGGTCATTTTTTGACCTTAGGACCTTCTTAATTGGACTTTAGGACCTCAAGACCCCTAGAGTTTTTAATTTGGATCTTCTAATTGGGGCGTTGGACCTTTCGCCCTTCTAATTGGACCCGACGTTGGTCCACTGAGTCCTTTTTCAACCCCTTTGTGCCTAATGTATATTGTGGCACCCTAGATTTTTAAAAAAATCCTTATTAATTCTTTTTCATTATATTTTAGGCAATATAGGGTCTTTTTTGGGAAAATTTTTTTTTTCCTTACCACTTTGTTCGGTTCTATTCACCTTTTATTTGAAGAAGCACTTTGGTTTTGTGTGACTTGGATTCGATGGGTATTCTCAAGGTTCATGGCCTTTGACCTCAGTGTTTGGTTTGAAGGGGGGGGGTTGGAGACATAAACCTTCTACATGGTGGCTTGGTACTTAGTCTACATGATGGTCTTTGAAGTCTATGACAAATGGTAGCAGTTGAAATTGCATGCTAGTAGTGGTGGCGAAATGCTTGCGTCAAGTTTTGCCCTTATCTTTGTTCATTAATCTCACCTAAATCTCAAGGCTAGTAGAGATAGCTCATTTTCTCTAAATCTATAAGCATGGCTCATTTTGTAGGAGTTCTTAAGAGCATCTTGATAGCTATGTGTGTATTTAGCTTTTGGTTATGCTTTACTTGTAAGCTCTTGGTCCTCCAACAAGCCCCGTAGGCATAGGCATGCGAAGGATTCGAGTTGAAGTTCGATTCTCAGTTCTATTTTATGCAATAAGAGTATCTTTTGTACTACTCATAGTTTAGAATTCTTTCCTATTCTCTTCCTTTGTGCATGTGCATGTAGACTTAGGATTATCTTTCATAGGTAATACCTCCAAGCAAGTACTTTTGTATAAGAAAACTTTTGCATAATCTATGCACTTTCATTTTTGCGTTTAGAAGTAGCGTGTTCTAGAGTCTTACCAAAAAATAAAATATGAAAGAAAATAAAACATCCCCATTACAAGAGCCTCAATCCTTTGAAAGCAAAACTAATTTAAAATGTTTCGCTCTAGTTCAATTTACACTCCATTCTAAGAATATTGTATAAATCATTTATCAAAGAATACAGCTACAACATATGAAAAAACAAAAAAGATGACTGGATGATGGAACTTTAATAGCTAATCGAGATGGGGAAGGGCTTGTAGATGGGAGATTACAGGTTGGATATAGATATAAGAAGGTTGGATAGATATCAGGCTAGGTAGAAGGCTATTGCTATGATATAATAGAGCTATAATCTATCAATCACAAAATTAAAACTAGTTTTTAAAATTAAAATTACATTGCATTGGGATGCTTTTCAGTCATTTGAAATATTGCTATGTGACATGTCTAGTACAACTCTCTTAGCTACGCTTTTTTTACTTTTTAAATGTGTTTACTTGCATCGCCAATAAAGTTGTTATGAGAGCAATCTGTAGTAGTGTCATATTCACATGGACTTCGAAGGCCACAAATGCAACGCATTCTTATGGTGGGTATGTCTTAGAACCACACCATGAAAACCCACCTATAACATTGGCTTGGACTAGATATCAAGTGTTATCTATGTGGCACAAATCATGCATCTATTTCGGGTATGCAAATTAAGTAACCGGCATCACTAAATGGATGCATCAAGTGGAGTTACAAACCTAAGGCAATAGGTGGATTACTTGGAACACGACATTGCTAGGTGATGGCTGCCTTTATGCATCTCATTTGGCCCTATGTTTGGGTATCTACACTAGTGTTGAAATGACATTTACAAAAGACCCTACATACAATGCTAGCCCAATGCTAGGCTAGAATGTGAGCTTTTGTTAGGGAGTTTAGGATGCACCTACCCAATAAAATGGAAGATGTGATTGGAGTCCAACTAGATACCTTTTTACACACCAAGTATTAAATGGAGGAAGGCATAGCTCATACATATGAACTTGTGAATATGTAGAAATGCTGACTTTTCTTTTCTAAGCAGGTTTGTACTCATGGGGGTGGTTAATAAAAGTTGACAAGGTTAATAATTTTAAAAATGACCTTGCATTTGGCCGAGGGGGGGAAAAAGAACATGTGTCATTTTGTAACTTTGTAGCATACAACTTTTTGGCTTTTAATGCAAATCAAGTTTAGTTTTAATCTCAAGTAAAACACGGACTTTCAAACCACAAGCTTAGAATCTACATTTATAACCAACATGTTCCTAGGGCTTGTTTCCACGAGGTGGAGGTGCGATGTGAGCATAGGTGGGAGAAGGCCACATGGAGGATTGGCACTCATCGGAGGTTCTGTCTGTGACAAATTGTTCATAAGCAGAGAGAGGGCTGAGCATCCTGAGCGATTTGGATGGAAAGAGGTTCACACGTTGAAGGCACATCCTTATCACTCCAAGGAGCACCTCGAGTGGAAAAATGGGTCAAACGACATCTTGTGGAGCCCTCTAAGCATCGATGAGCTGAAGGAAACCGCAACCATTTGCTGCTGGGTGCTCACATTGCCACCTGGAGGTGCATACCAGGGGTGGCATGTAAACAAGGCTCCTAGGGCCAAGGGACTTCTTGATGGACCGATTTATTAGGTTGAAGTTTTAAGACATCATGCCCTAATTCGATGGGCTGATTTATTAGGTTGAACCTTAACAGTTTGTAGATGAACATAATAGTTTGCTTGCGTTTGAGTAGTTAGTGTATGAGCATGGCGCAACAGGAATCGTGTGTTCTTGCTTGAATGTTTCTACTATCAAGCCTCTTGGCTACAGTCAGTCTCTACAAGAAGACCTATAGTGCTTGGAAACTTTATTTTACAGCTTTGGCTGATCTTTGTTGAACCTTCTTTTCCTTTGAGTTCTACGAGCAACTCTTCTTTTGCTCTTTTTTGAGTCTGAGAAGTTTGCATTCCTGGACCTGTTGGAGGTACATGTAATGTGTGATAAGCCCTCTCACTTAGTGTTAAGTGTGTTTAAATTCCTAAAATTGTCTAGATTCATTGAGGTATCAAGCAGTAAATTCAGGTAAGACATAATGGTAGTAGTGATGTCTCGTGAAATTTGTGATGTATGTCCTGGGACATACTTCATATGCTAATTTTCACATACCCCTAATTATTCCCCTAAGACATAGTCTTGACTCCTAGGTTTGGAGAATATGAATTAAATGATCTGTACATGCTCTGCGTCTTCTGCTATAGGTAGCTCTTTAATGGGTTGTTAGCCTTCTTTATTCCTTTTCAAACAAACTCATCGTAATCGATGTTAATGTAGCATAGTGGTTCAAAAGAAGTTAGCTTAAGAAGACACTTTCCATCGATTAATGCTGGTGACCTCAGCTTTTTATGCTAGCAGCATAGGGAGGTTCTTGCCGTCTTGCATTTTTTTGGCAGCATCATAGAGAGTGTTGTTATCCCTTCCTTGAACCAGTTGGCTTATAAATTCTTCGTCTCATTGTCCTTTCTTCACCTCTCCTCTTTTCGCTTCCCTTTGTGCTTCGATCTCGTCTTTTTTCGATAGTTTACACTTCCCCTGATTTGTCTGATTTTTTGGTGTAATTTTTACCGATGAAAAATCAACTTTATCTTGACATGGAAGGGAAAAAGTAGATAAAGAAGGATGATTGTTTTTCCACATTTTTTACTTGTTATGGATGAGTACATAAGGATGGATGTTTTAGTGAAGACGATTCCAAAAGAAATCCTCATTTTTTGATTTTAAGAAAATATGAGTTATTTAATGATCCACTAACTATTTTCTTTTCTACAAACCCTCCATATTTTTAACCCCTCTCTCTCTCTCTCTCTCTCTCCCTCCCTCCTTCCCTCCCCCCCCTCCCCCCCCCCCACCCCCCCCCCCCCTCTCTCTCTCTCTCTCTCTCAATTCATCATCTCTCCATCCTCTTTTTTGAGCTGCAAATCCAATTCGTCTTTTTTTTTGGTATCTTAGTTTTGGGTAGGCCTTATGAACAATTTATTATCATTCACCTTGTCTACTCATCCATGACTTAAGAGATATATGGGAAAATGAGAGAGGGCTATGAGAGGGTATCAGAAAGCACCTTAAAAGTCTAGAGCATAGCTTGCTATATCCCATTGTCTACCCCATTTCCCTAACACTTTCACTCTATTTCCCATGGTGCATTTTGCATCGCATAATGGGAATACCTATTCTTCCCTCTTGTTTCCTTAGTTTTTAAAAGTTTGTTAAAAAGTTATCGAGATGTGACCCATTATGTTGAAAGTAGTATGACCCATTATGTTGAAAATACTACTTGGATCCTTGTTATAATGATACCCAAAATTTTCTAAAATGATATAGTTTAATTATATTTCTAGAACATTCAATACTCTACATTTAGATGAACTTAGAATGTTTAAATTAACCTTCGAAAAGGCCCTAATCGTAGATATTTGATTAAGTCACCATTGCACTAGGTTATCTTAAATGATGATACTATAACTCAACTAGACTACATACATCAGCCATCTATATGCAAATGCTTGATGATATCCGAAGGAAACTTGTTCTCAATTTAAATAGTCAGGTGAACGAAACTTAGTCTCAATTTAAATAGTTAAGTGAATGAAGCTTAATCTCAATCTAAATAGTTAGTTGATGGCGTGAAAGGCCCTAATTGTAGATATTTGTTTAGGTCAGCATTGCACTAGGTTATTATAATTGATGATACTATAACTCAGCTAGACTACATACACTAGACATCTATATGCAAATGCTTAGGGTAGAGTGATGATATCCAAAGGACACTTATCTCAATTTAAATAGTTAAGTGAATGAAACATAGTCTCAATTTAAATAGTTAAATAAATGAAGCTTAATCTCAATTTAAATAGTGAGTTGATGGCGTGAATAAAATCTACCCTTTTTTTAAAAAGAAGCTTAATAATAATAAATAAGTAAAGAAGAGAGTGAGTATAATTAAATGGACGGAAGGTCAATTAGTGACTAGTAAAGTTAATAACACACTTGGGTAGCACATGGATATCGATTGGATATGTTGATGATTGAATTTCTATACAATGCGAATACTCTGCCAAAGAATTGAATCATGATGTGCTACTTGCTTCCTAGTCCACTTATCCCTATAGACATGTCAAGGTCATATGGTAGTTCCATTCTATCCATGCTAATAGGCCCCCCCAATTGGTTATAAAGCAAGGATTAATTAATTTGAGTCATAGCTCAAGGGAGCAATGGATGGATTAATATAAGGTATATTGGCATAGTGGTTTAAACGAGGCTATCATAGAAGATTTGTGACGTCACTTGTTATGGCTTCTTCCAGAAGCTTCTACTAGGAGACTGAGAGTGCTCTCAACGGAAGCAAGAACGGAAGAGGGAGAGAGAGCGAGAGAGAGAGACAGAGAGCCACACAAGTTTGGTGGGTGCAGAACCACCCTAATCTTCTTTTTCATTCATTTATATATGTGTTTGAGTATTGTACATAACTGGGGTTAAGGCACAGTGAACTTTAACCCCACAACCTCCCACTTAAAGGACAATGTGCCTTTAAGGAAGAACAACCAGTGAGCATACTATCCAATGCCCATCAATACACGACAATACTCAAACCGCTGACTAGGTAGACTCTTTGTCAGCATATCTGCAGAATTATCATCTGTATGAACCTTGACAAGCTCTATGCGCTTGTCCTCAAGTACCTCCCTGATGAAATGGTACCTGACCTCAATGTGTTTGGTCTTTGCATGAAAGACTGGATTCCGTGCTAGCTGAATAGCACTCATGGAATCACTATGCAATGTCGGTACACCTGTATGAATCCCCAAATCTCCCACTAGCCGATCAAGCCATATAGCCTCCTTGCAACCCTCTGTGGCTGCAACATACTCAGCCTCTGTGGTAGACAAAGCAACGCACTTCTGTGCGCGAGACATCCACGACACTGCACCACCTGCAAAGGTGAACACATAACCAGAAGTGGATCTCCTACTATCCACATGCCCTGCATAGTCTGAATCTGTGTACCCAAGTACACGCATGTCTCCTTTACCAAAGCAAATGCACATCTCCTTGGTACCCTTCATGTACCTCATGATGCACTTAACTGCCTCCCAATGCCTCTTTCCTGGATTAGCCATATACCGGCTAACAACTCCCACTGCAAATGCAATGTCTGGTCTAGTAGCTATCATAGCATACATAAGACTCCCAATTGCTGATGCATAAGGAACCTTGGCCATCATGGCCCTCTCCTCATCTGATTTGGGACTATCTGTATGACTCAGTTTCACATATGGAGGCAATGGAGTACTCACTGCCTTCCCCCCCTCCATATTGAAATGCTGCAATACTTTTGTAACATACTCTTTTTGTGAAAGCCAAAGGAGTTTCCTACTCCGATCACGCGTGATGCGCATACCAAGAATATGACCTGCAAGTCCCAAATCCTTCATATCAAAGGCCTCATGCAACTTGGCCTTTAATGCATCTAGCTCATAAGTATTCTTGCTAGCCAATAGCATATCATCCACATATAGTGCCAGGATTATCAGGCTACTATCCTTAGCCCTTTTAGTGTAGAGGCAGTGATCAATTTCACTCCTTCTGAAACCCTGGGACCGAATGAAAGCATCAAACTTCTGATATCATTCTCTAGGCGCTTGCTTAAGACCATAGAGACTCTTCTTCAGCTTGCAAACTAAATGCTCTTTGCCCTTTTCTTCAAAGCCTTCCGGCTGCACCATGTAAATTTCCTCATGCAAATCCCCATGCAAGAAAGCTGTCTTGACATCCATTTGCATAAGCTCCATATCCTCTACTGCCACTAGTCCAAGCATGCATCTAAGTGTGGTCATCTTCACAACCGGAGAGAATATCTCATCAAAGTCCACACCCTTCTCTTGCTTGAACCCTTTAGCAACCAATCGGGCCTTGTACCTAGGCACATCATCACCTGTGACCTTCATTTTGTAGACCCATTTACATGGCAATGCTTTCTTTCCATGTGGCAAAGAAACCAAGTCCCAAGTCTTATTCTTCATAAGTGAACTCATCTCTGATTGCATAGCATACTCCCACTTGCGTTTATCCTCACGCATCATAGCCTCTCTGTAGCAAGAAGGCTCCCCGCAATCAGTAAACATCACATAGTCTACCCCTGGAACAAACCTATCAGGCGGTCTAGACACTCTAGATGATCTTCTCAAGGGCATTTCAGCTTGCTGTCCCACTTGCATATCAGCCACATTTGGCTCATCATTTCCACCAATAGATGATCCATCATCTACCCTTGATTGTATACCTGTGGGAGTACTTGGTTGTACCATTTCTTGCACATTTGGTGCATGGACAGCTTGCTGCCTATCAACATATGCAGGTGGATTCACATCCTGGAAAGTGATTCTCCTCATTTCCACATCCCTCATGGGTGCCTTATGCATCTTCTTCTCATTGAAGACCACATCATGGCTGCGTATGATCTTCTTTGCTTTTGGATCCCAGAGACGATAGCCCATCTCTCCACTTTCACCATAACCTAGAAAGATGCATTTCCTAGACTTAGGATCTAGCTTCTTTCGAAGCTCTTTTGGCACATGTGCATATGCCTCACACTTAAATATACGCAAATGAGAGTAAGAGGGCTTCTTGCCACTCCATGCCTCTTCAGGAATACCACCATCCAAACTCTTACTAGGTGATCTATTGATCACATGCACTGCAGTCTTCATTGCCTCAGCCCAAAAACCACCAGAAAGACTTGCATTGGAAAGCATGCATTGCAACCTTTCTTGAATGGTACGATTCATCTTTTCTGCAACTGGATTTTGCTCTGGAGTACGAGGGGATGTGAGCTCCCTCTTAATCCCACGTGTATCACAGAAATACTGAAAGTCATGAGAGAGATACTCTCCACCATTGTCAGTCCGTAGGCATTTAAGCATTCTACCTGACTGATTCTCAACCAAGGCCAGCCATTTCTGAAATACCTGGAACACATCACTCTTCCGAGCTATAGTATAAGCCCACACTTTCCTAGTTGCATCATCAATGAATGTCACATAGTATTCAGCCCCGCCTAATGACCGTGTAGGCATGGGACCACATACGTCTGAATGCACCAAATCAAGCATTTCAAACTCTTTCTTTCCTTTTCTTTTATGGGCTGATTTAGTCTGCTTCCCATAGAGACAGTGCTCACAAAATTCAAAATCAGAGAAACTCAAATGCGGTACATAACCCAAACGGCATAAGAGTTTCATTCCATTCTGGCTCATGTGCCCCAACCTGCAATGCCACAAAGAAGTGCTTGGCTGCTCGGTTATTGCAACAACATGATCAAATACCCCTGATACATGTAAGGGATACAAAGTCCCACACTTGGCACCCCTAGCCAAAAGCATCGAGCCCTTCTGAATTTTCCAACTCTGAAAGCCAAAAGTGGTGTGAAAACCACCATCATCTAGCTGACCCACTGAAATAAGACTCTTGGTCAGCTTAGGCACATGTCTCACATGTTTCAAAACAAATGCAGACCCATTTGCAAAAGAAAACTTTATGTCACCTGCTCCCACTATGTCACATGCATAGTCATTTCCAAGATGCACACAACCTGTCTTTCCACTATCATAAGTGGAGAACCATTCCCTATGGGGAGTAACATGGAATGAAGCACCAGAATCCAAAATCCAATCCTGGGAATATGCATCATCTGAAGTGGTAAGCAACTCTGCAGATAAAGTAGACATGAAGAGAACGTCATTGTCACTATCATGTGTGACTGCATTGATCTCCTCGATCTTCACTTTTCCTTTGTCCTCCCTTGGACTCTCTTCCTTTTGATTTGCACCCCAATTTGCATTCTTTTTCTTATCCTTTTGTTCTCTTTTCAACTTGTAGCAATCCTTTTTCATATGGCCCTTCTTGCCACAATGGTAACACTCAATGTTCTGTGCCCTGGATTTGCTACGAGACTTCCCTCTTTCTTGGGACTTCCCCCTGAACTGTGATCTGCCCCTTTGCACATTTAAGGCTGCATCCTGCTTGTTGCCATCCATAGACTTCCGTCTAATCTCCTCGGCCAACAAGCTACCCACAACATCATCAAATTTCAGTACTCCACCAGGTGCAGAGTTACTGACAGCTGTACGGAAGGTATCCCATGAGGATGGCAATGAACATAAGAGAAATATTGCCTTAGTCTCCGCATCAAAATTCATTTTCTGAGCCTGAAGCTGGCTGAAAATAATATTGAATTCATTCAAGTGAGAAGCAATGGAGACCCCTTCCTTCATCTGCAGCTCAAACAACCTCTTCATGAGGTAAACTTTATTAGAGGCAGTTTCCTTTTCATAAGTGGCACACAGTTTCTTCCACAAATCTTCCGTAGTCTGCTCATTTACTACTGTGAAATAAACTGACTCTGCAAGATGAAGTCTAATAGTAGACTTTGCTAATGCATCCAACTCATTCCAATCATCCTCAGACATATTTGCAGGCTTAGCTTCAATCCCTGCCAAGGGTTTAATCTGCTTCTTTTGAATAAGCACATCCCTTATCTGTTCTTTCCACAAAGAAAAGTTTGTCCCATCAAACTTTTTAATGCTGAAAAACTCCTTTTCAGGCATGGAAGAGGATGCCATGATGCAAATAAAGCAAAATCCCAAATGCTAGTGCCTGCAAGAGAGAATCACACCAAATACCAGGTGCACCCAAATGTGTATGCCACAATAGACTGAAATATCACAAAAAACTCAAAGCTCAAAGCATCAAAAGATGCATCTGACTCATGTACATATACTATGCATCCATATGAGCAAATCTGGCCCAAAAGAAAATGCCAATAAGTGCCAAATAACTCAAGCATAAACACTGTCCATTGGCATATGCATCAATAATGTCTCATCCAAGAGAGCATAGCACTATCAGTGCATCACCTGCAATGTTTCAAAGCTGTCCCTCAGCATAAAATAGCATCCATGTGCAAAGCGTCCATAAAAAATAGCATCCCACAAGGCAATTTGGGCCTATCAGCGCATCCAACAAGGACCGCAATGCATCCAAATGGCCTATAAATCATCCACTGCAACCCAATGCATACCGCAAATGAGCGCACACTGCTCAAACTACTGCAACCAGAGTGATCTGCATAAGGTATGCTCAAGAAATCATAGTCCCACGGTAATGAGCGCTACTGAAAATAGAACCTGAGATGCTTCAAAACATGGGCGCCATTGCATAATCGGACTTAGCAAGAAAATCTGCAAATATTTCTCTTCTGTCAGAACTCCAAAATCCCAACCGATGAATGAGAAATGGGAGTCAACACTTGTCCACTGCCATGTGGCATAAATCTAAGGTTTCAAAACCTTAGCATGAAAAATGCATAACAGAGAGACGAAATCGAATACACAGAGATTTATAACTCTGAAAATCCTCCACCGAATCGCGCAAGAACTGACAAGTAGGGGTTTTTGGGCGTCCGGAACACAATGGGACAGACGGTTTTGGAAACCGTGGTCTCAGTCACTGGGTCCAACACATGGACTGAAAAAACGTTTTTGGAAACAGAGCTATCTGTAAACTCCACCGGAGTGCGAATGATGAGCAACATAGAAGTTTTAGGACCTCCTGAGTCCACCGGAACTGACAGATCTGCAAATGGTTGCTCCAAACTTGAGTTCCAACACTCGGGCAAAAAACGCAGGAACTGACACAGTGAGTCAGAAATCCAATGAAATGATCCCGGATTCAAGAATAAAGGTGTTTCCAGGCTCCTGAAGTAATGTGGACACCAAAAGCAAGCAATAGTTGCCTCCACAAGTCAATACGGAGTCTCTGTCATCGAACGGAACAGGGAAAAGCTCAAAAAATGACTTTTTCTTTGAAAGCTCTTAACAGGCTCTCAAAACCACTTCGCAAAGCCAAAGTGACTTTTCCAAAGGTTCCTCCAAGGTCTCTGCACACTCGGATGCAAGTAAAGTCACCCACAAAGCTTCCCACAGAGCTTCTCCTTCCTCCCACAGAGCTGCTGAGCTTCCAAGCATTCACGCACACTTAGCTAGATCACCCGGGCTCTGATACCAGTTGAGAGTGCTCTCAACGGAAGCAAGAACGGAAGAGGGAGAGAGAGCGAGAGAGAGAGACAGAGAGCCACACAAGTTTGGTGGGTGCAGAACCACCCTAATCTTCTTTTTCATTCATTTATATATGTGTTTGAGTATTGTACATAACTGGGGTTAAGGCACAGTGAACTTTAACCCCACAGAGACTGGTGGCATAGGTTGTCATAGAAGATTCGTGATATCTCTCATTATTACTTCTTCTAGAATCTTCTACATCTGAAGCCCTGGGCTTGGATATGATTAAAGGAGGGTCCCTTGAGCACATCGATGGCCTTCTTGGGCTACTGCTGAGATGACAAGGGGACGGGAAGAGAGGATAATATTAACACTCGTGGGAGGCTTAGCATGCCTATGGGACAAAGTACACCAAATAGAATGGAAACTCATACAAGCCTCAAAGGGATGAATCAAAGGGCATGCTAGGGCCCTTGATGAGTGCTATTCTAAACTACCCTATAGAGCTCAAAAACTAAAACTAAAACTGGAGCTGAGAGTTTGGTGCTGAAATTAGAAATCAAAACTTGGTGCCGTGGTGGCTCTTTGGTGGGCTGCAAAGATCTCTTAGATCTGCATCCATGGAGCCATCTCATGGTGCAAAGGGTATGGTTTCCTCAACCTCTATATTCGATGGGCTATGTCAAGAGTGAGACTCCTCATCTTGGGTGGGTCCCATCCTCAGGGACCCGGGCTCCCTACCAAGAGTATCTGTAAATTTTTTCCAAAACTATTTAAAATAGTCCCTTATGTATATTTATTTCTGTAAATTTTAGAAATAAAAAATATCCTTTTGTTGAACTCACGTGATAGGGTTACATATGATGAGTGACCCCCCTGAGGTCCCATCTGAGGAGGGTGGAGATAGGCTAGAACTTGGGCCAGAACTCAATCGTGCATGCTCTGGCCACTCTCCTTCTCCACCCCATTGTGTCCTGGAGCCGCCTCAAATGCATAGAAGTTTGTGACATATCAATGTGCTTTGTCGACCTCAACATTCTGTAATGTTGTACCTGCCTGCTATTGTCTAATATGTTGTAGTAGCTGCCCTCGGTGATATCATGTGAGGTTGGACCAAATCCATGTCCCTCTTTCATTGAAAGAGGTAGTGGTATCACCTTTAGATATGAAAATAGGCTGGGAAGGCACATAAGAAATGCTCCTCTGCCTCAATCTCCCCTAGTGTGCATAACCTGCAGATCCATTGCTCTCTAGGTGTACTTGTAGCTTTCCCTACCTCAATTCCCAACTGATGTGATACCCACATCTCTTCGATGGCAATCCTGAATGCATGTGAGACTCTACCCTTGAGGTACTGGGGTCTGTTGATGAGTCCATTCACCGATACTCTCAAGAACTAGTTGCAATAGACATGGATCTTGGTAGGGAGCTCTTGGTCCACCCCCCAAGCCCGAGATGTATGTAACTAGAGGAGTTCTAACCATATTATACAGTTAATCTCATCTCAAGGGATCGACTTGAGTGGTGGATCCATGCTGTATTGGAAGGGGGGAAGCTTGCCCATCTGGATAGAGTGACTGGCAAACCATGTGGATACATGTGCATGCCATACTACATCAGCCCCACTCTCTGCTAGCCATATAGATGACTCTAGTACTAGTCCTAATAATCCCTAAATTTCAATCCCTTAGTAAGTCTTATTACTCTCCCCAACTACCCCTCGACTATTCAATTCATAGCGCCTCCTCATTTCTCCATTGATGAAGGCCCATACTCTGTGGAGGAAAGTCACTCTCTAAAAAAAGGAGTCAACCTGGAGAGGTGTCATGGCAAACTCTACTTGCACCATCTGATGGGGGACATAGGGCTTACTCCAAATCATCCTAGAGTCCATAATCACCTATCGCCTCTCAAATCTCCTCCACTCCGTTGTGCTTATAGGTCATTCCCCTAGAAAGGTACTGCATACATGGCAGTTGGTCTCACTAGTGTGTCGAAAAGCCAACCCTTTGTCGACAGGTCTTGATAATGCACCTAAAATCACTACCACTCTAGTCGGGCCAAAGCTCCCTGTCCACGTGTGAGCTGTGCTCTTGCTGCATGAACCATCCTCAAAACTAGCCCTGAGAAAACTACCCCTAAGTATGTGTAAGATTGCACTACCTCCACTAGCTCACCTAAGTAATTGAACCTATGTCAATGCAGCATAGTGCGTAAGGTGTTGAAGGTCATGACCTTGGTCTCCCTAGAGTTGACTATCAAATCTCTCTCTCTACAAACAACTCTAAGGCCTCCATGTGACTCTTCATTCCCAATGCTAAGGATGATATAAGGATTATAACATCCTACAAATAGCTCTAAGTCTTCCATATGCCTCTACATTCCCTCTGCTGAGGATGATATAAGGATTATGTCCTCTGCATATAGCAAAATTTGTATCATCAAATGTGTAAGCAAGAGTCATCACTCCCCTCTTACGCCAATAAAAAATGTGATCTCATCACTGTAAAGCCCGAAGAGAGTCGATGAAAGCGGAAATCCCTATTTCACACCAATGGAGCTCTCAATCCAATCTAATAGGCCTCTTGGGGCATGAACGCTCTCCCTGATGAACTCGTATAAGCTCATCGCTCTCCAAATGAATACCTCCAAGATATGCATGTCCTAAATCCTCCCAATCATATGGGAGCATGTTACAGTTTCAAAGGCCTTCCAAAAGTCTACAAAGCAAGCATAGACCTTTTGGCACATTGGCGTAACCTCCCTAATGATGAAGATGTGATCAAGGGTGGAGTGCTATCGTCAAAATCCTACCCGTCCTAAAAGAGCCCATTGCCCCTGTGCCTCCATGTGATTGTTGATCTCCCTATCTATTACCAACCCAGAGATCTTGGCTAGAGTGTGGACAATCAAAAGAATATGATAGTTCCCAAGTCCATGGGGCCCCTTGCTTTGTGTATGGGCACAATTCTGTAGTGCTCCAAGAGGATGGGAAGCCATGACATATAGCGTCATTGAACATCTGCACTAAAATTAGAGCTAGGACCTCTTTTTCATGTGCAAAATGATACGTCCATAGTCCCTCATGATCCTAAGCTCTTTGGTTATAAAGCTGTGGAGTGCGCCTCGTACATTTCATGTAGTGAACAAATGAAGTGGTGGGCCTGAGCATAGAGGACATATTAGATGGTGTCTATGTTGGGATGCCATACAGTTAACTCGCATAAGTGTGACAAACTCTTGGATCTTTGATCGGAATAGGTGGCTTTCCCTCAGATAAAAGCCCCCATCCAATGGTAGAGGCCCCCCCCTTGCAATGATCAAATCATGTCCTCCATCCCATGTGTGACAAAACCTTGACTCTTACGATGTGCCAGCCATCATGAAATCCACTATGCCTCATGTTTTGTCACATGGCGCAATGCTTGCTCATGTGTGATGTGAGATCTCATCTCTGTGCACTCGTTGTACCAAGGATTTTGAGGCATTGTCCCAACTGTGGTATGTGCTACAGATTGGGTCATGGGGAAGGATCTAGTGGCTACATCCTGTAACAGAGGATACGAGGCCCTTTGATGATTTCCTTATCTAGCACAATGGGCACAATAGAGTGATGGCATAGCCCTAAGGCACGGGCACTCATTTGTTGGGTAGTTGCTTGTCCAAAGTCCACACCACACATTGTCTCACCTAGGGAACAAGTGAGGATTTCTTAGGCCTTCTCTTATCAAGCCTCCCTTGAGTTGTTGGGCCATTCAGTTTAAGAGATCAGTGGCCACCTCATCTATGTTTGATCCCTTGGCAAGTGGAGTTTCCTCCTTGGCTTCACTTATACTAATGCCCAGTTAAGAGGTTGTGGGAGAAGCCAACTGGTTATGAATATGCCCAAAAATTAGGATTTTCAGAATTCTTATCTTGTAGTGTGAGACACATTGGATGAAGCTACTTGTGAATGTTTTATTTGATCCTTGCCCTTCATATTATCATCTAAGAGCACAATAGTCTTGCTGCGCAATGCAAACAATGTGGGGTTTAGGGTGAAGTGATGATCCTGTGATGATCATGGAGCTTGGCATCCCTTAGTCCAATCTAGAAGTGTGACAATAATCATTCATCACTCATCCTCTTGTGAGGCTTATAGTGGGAGCTCAAATATTTGATCCTTGCAATATATTCCCTCGTAAGGTCTCATGGTCCTTCTACTTTACCTCATACAATTGGTTAATAATAGGGCTATGCCCAGGACCAGTGGGGGGAAACCCCACTTGATGGGTCTACTCCTTGGAGCATTGGTATCCCTTCCCACAAAGGCAAGTGGCATAGTCCCCCTTCCTAGTGCCTGCACTAGGATCCTCATAGCCTCATCTGTAAGTACAGGCTGTAGTGTAGTAGGGGTTGCTGGTGGGGTTGGTGTGGTAGCTGGGTGGCCCTGGGGGTGGGTTGTAAAATGTCATGGGACTTGTATGCATTGTATTAGCTAGCCCTGGCCCCCAATAGGCCCTAGAGCTAGCATTTATGGTAGGCTTGCCACATTGGCTGCATTGATGAGGGCCTAGGTAGGGCCTAGGCATGGACATATTCAAAAATTTAGGCACTAGCCTATAGGATGCAGCCCTAGGGTAAGGAGTGCCCCCTAGGACCCCTACCCAGGTTGGGTACTAGGGGGCGGAAAGCCATTGTGCATGGAAGCATGTTTCCCCCAAAGTTTGTTTGTTCATTTCCATGACCTACAAGATTCAGTGGCCAGAATCTAAATACCCTGGCTTGCAAGATTCAATGGCTAGAAGTTAAATACCATGGGCTTAAAGGTTCTACTAAAGGATGGCTCCCCATCATAGAACTAAACGTGGAGACCTATAGGATTCACCTTTGAGGTAGGCATCGGTTTACCTCACTCACTTCCTGCTACTCTGCAGATGTTTGAGGAGGGCCTTGCGGCTCCTCAGGCCCTCTGGTTTGGGTTAACCATAGACCGTTCAAACCTCCCCATGAGGTTGGAGAGTAATTACCTCATCCACAAGGTTGTGGTATGTGTCATGTAGGTGAGCTAGGTGTCTGACAATAATTAAAGTAGGCAGTCCCTGCATTATTAATGCAATAGTCATTGCATTAAGTTTAATGCATTTGGCTCTATTGCCAATTGGTTTTTCGTGATTCTTGAAAATTCTTGAGTTTCTAAGAAAGTTTACGAGCACTGGGTGGTGCTATTCTACCAAATCTACCTACTCAAATTTTAAAAAAATGAAAAATAAGTTAAAAGTGCCAAATGAGAGGTTTTTCAAAAGGGTGGCTGGCAAGACACTCACATCACTTCTAAATTTGATTAGAACTTCATTTTTTGGTGTTTAAGTGTTTAAATTAGCTACATGGAACCCTTAGCAATCACCTACACTACTATTTCTATGAACCCACACAAAAAATCCACAAAAAACAAGCCCTAATCAATCAAAATGCTTGAAAAGGTAGCTTCTTCTTTCCTCACTCCATACCCACTCACACCTTACTAATACTCTACTATCAAAGATCCTAGCTAAGCTAGAAACAATGAGCAATGGGTGATTAATGGACAAAGGCATATGCATTGCAAAAGCATACCTCTAACTCCCCAACAATGGCACCAAAAATGTGTAGTCTGGTGGTGACTCCAAGCTTAATAATATCTTGGATTATGCCACAATAATCATCCATGGCCCCATTGGCTCCCTCAAAGCTAGCAATGATGTCGCAATCTTGTGTGTTTCTCTTATCATTAATCCATTGTGTCCAAAAATGCATGCCCTCACACCATATAGCATTGAAGATAGTACATTACACCAAGACAAAATCAATTGAATAAGCAATCTAAATTGTCGAAAGCTCCTAACTTATGCATAACATTCTATATATTGACCTTTTGCATGCATCCTCTAGCATACTCCCATTCTTCCATTGTGATATGCATCCCCTTATCTCTCTCTGCTCTCTCCATTTTGTCAAGCAACCAATCCACATGAATATCCTTTGGAAGTGCTCTTAGATGCTTAGGGTATGGCACATGAGATCTGTGGGTGTGTACGAAAGAGGGTCCTTTAGATCCTTGTCTTCTTGCCTTGGCATCCTTGTATCTTGTCACCCATCTTTTCATCACATCACTATTAAGCATGCAATTGAGGTTTAGATTATTAAGCAACTTCGTGTCCATTACTTTGCCCCATCCTTTCCCTTGAGGCACAATAGAGATCATCCTTAGGTCTTCATCATCTCTCCATAGTCATGGGAGAGAACTATCCACATCAACAAGAAACTTAGAAATATATACAAGTGACTCTTGTACCAACCAACCCTCGGCAATGCTACCTTTGAGCCTTGCATTTTGCCTCACAAAACCCTTCAAGGTCTTCATGAAGCGCTCGAGGAAGAACAACCATCATGCATGTACAATGCCACATATAGCAATCTCATCCAAATGCACTATGAGATGTAGTTGGCTTGTGAGAATAGAACGTGGAAAGGTCTTCTCTATGAATTATCCATGGAAGAAGCAATGAGGCACAAATATAAATCTTTATTCTAAGAGTGGTTACATATATAGGCAATTGCCTCCATGTAGGTAGATCCCAAATCCACAATCATCTCCCTGATTATCTCAATCAATCACCTCCTATGATCACCACACGAACCTGGCACACCTAACTAGAACCTTCTACCACACCTACACTCACAACTTGCATAGGACTCCAAGCCCATAGGCACACATACACACACATCAATTTGGCCCTTCATTCCCCCCCACAAATTGTGACCTCATCCCTCAGTAATAGTACATGGGATGCTCCATGGCTTGCCCACCATCATGTGGCAACACTCATGGCCCCAACCTGTGACTCACTCTTTAGGATTCTTGGTTTACAACTAGGAGATGGACATTGACTATGTATGTAAAGCCCAATGAGTCCAACAAGGAAAAATCTCAAAAGACTAACAATCTTTTAAGGATGGACTATCTCCATGGTAGAGAACCATTATTGACCTCACACACACATAACTTAGAAAACATATGGATCCTTACCCTTGTCAGATTTGGCTTGGGTGTTGTAAGTAGTGAGAGCTTTGACATTCTTTAGTTCTTCTTCTTCTTCAGTTTCTGCTTCCTCAACAATATTGGCTGAACATCTTTTCTTGGCATAACATTCCTTTTCAAAGTGTCCACATTTGCCACAAAAGTTACATTTCATTTTGCTCTTTCCCTTGAAGTTGCTTAAGTTGCTTCTGGCCAAATATGCCCCTTCTTTGTAATCACTTCTTTGTTTGATCTTTCTCTCCTCCTCCAAGAGTGATGCTTCAATTTCTACCAGACTTATCTCTGGAATATTGGTGGTGAGTGTGGTTACAATAGTGCCATATTCTTTAGTGAGACTTCTAAG
The DNA here is from genome assembly GCF_047967505.1 of Dipteris shenzhenensis. Taxonomy (NCBI): domain Eukaryota; kingdom Viridiplantae; phylum Streptophyta; class Polypodiopsida; order Gleicheniales; family Dipteridaceae; genus Dipteris; species Dipteris shenzhenensis. Next base: position 4,189,371 of record NC_141617.1, on the reverse strand, counting down.
TAAGATGGCAATTACAATATCTTCATCAAGATTAAACTTGATGCTAGATAACTGTGTCAAATTGCTCTTCATTGAATTTAGATGTGAAGAGATGGACTCCCCTCTATCCAATTTTAAGTCAAAGGACTTGATAAGCAAGCTAAACTTAGAGCATCTTCCATGTGCTCCAAACACATACTCAAGATGAGTCCATGCAACATGAGCAGTCTCACATCCATCAATGTGATAAATAAAGGAATCACTCCAACCAAGAGCAATTATAGCAAGTTCTTTTTCATCTTTTGGAAGCCATGAAGCTTCTCCTTCTCTAGTTGTAGGTTTAGTTTCTTTTCCATTTGCTACCTTCCATATTCCCTTTTTCATGAGAATAAACTTTAGTTTTGTTTGCCAAGTGTGGAACCCCTCTCCTTCAAACTTATCTATTTTCAGTTTGGAAGCCATTTTTGGAAGGTCTTACCAAATTAAAGGCAGTGTTTAATCCCTTTACAAAAGGTCGATCTTTCTGAACAAAAAAATTCACCTTCACCATATAGATGGGTCTTCTTTACCTTGTACTTTGTCTTTGTAGTCTTCTTGGCACTTCAAGAAGAAGATTGAGGGTCTGGAATTTTGTCAAGAAATCAACATTAATTGAACTTCAAAGAGCATTCTCTGATCTGAAAAAGAAACTCTGAATCTCTAATTTGAATTCTAACACCTCAAGCATAAACTTAGCATTTAGTGTAGCATCTATTTTTAAAAACATAGTCAAGAAATTATGCTTGCATAAATATAGTAACCTTGGAGGATTGCTACCTCACACCACAAGGCATCAACTAGAGGGAATTTGCTATGCAATTAATGATCCTTGGGAGTAGAAGACTCAATGCAATTCTCAGACCAAAAAGAGCTTCACACCTCCAGGGGCAGCAACATCTTCTCCACCTCCAAAAACATGTCTCCTTGAAAAACCCGACTGGATTTTCTGTAGTTTCTCCTCATTCCTTGGTCCATTTGCTCTTAAAATTCACTAGCAGTAGGTAACCGATAGGGTCGCTTAAGTGCACCTCAGACTGTTTTTGAAATGGTGGCTCCAGTAGGCTGTATCATCAAAAATGGCGTAGGATAGGGCAAGTGTAAGCACGGGCATTAGAGGCCATAATCTTTCAATTCCTCTCAGGTGAAAGGGCGCCCTAACTAGGGGAATCTACACCTGAAAGGGTTGGAGCAATGGTGGATTATAGGAGGAGAATGAGCTTAAGGAAATTCATGGAAGGAAGGAAGAAGAAAACTCTATTTGGGGAAGAAGAGAGAATCTAGAGGGAATCTTCAAAGAATCTCTTCAAAGACACTATAATTTTCAGCAAGCTCTGATACCACATGTGAATCCATGGAATAAGCAATGAGGCACAAATATAAATCTTTATTCCAAGAGTGGTTACATATATAGGCAACTGCCTCCATGTAGGTAGATCCTAGATCCACAATCATCTCCCTGATTATCTCAATCAATCACCTTCTATGATCACTCACTCATCACACCAACCTGACACACCTAACTAGAACCTTCTAGCACACCTACACTCACACACTTCTTGCATAGGACTCCAAGCCCATAGGCACACACACACACACATCAATTTGCCCCTTCATTCTCCACTAAACAAACCACCTCCACTGACATAACTCAAGCATCCTCAAGCGTGGTGGGATCTATTTCCTTTGAGCTCACATACCTAGAAAGAAAAAAGTGCACCATATTAGCAATATGAAAACCTTGCATCACGCATTGATATGCTTCACATTTTGTATAGTGTGAAGTACATCACAAGCTTGCCCATATTTTAAATACACTCTTTCACGTCCTTCGATGCACTATGAGAAATGCTAGTAGTAGGTAGTATGAACTGAACACATGAGCGATGGTTGATTAGTTACTTCTATACTCACAAATTTGGAAGGAAAAAGAGATTATGCCAAGTCATACTTACTTGGAGCATCTTGTGCCAATCATGAGATTCCAAGCCATATAATTGCTTTCCACCTCTTTTCTTGCTCTTTGTGAAGGCCCCCTTCAAACACCTCATGCATACAGTGGAAGTATGAATTGCAGTGATAGCCTGCTTCACCACCACCATCTCTAGCTTTGATAACTTCCATGGTGCATGGGGTAAATAGACACGCTCATTTGGCCTCTCTTGTGGCCAAGCTTCATGCATCCTCCTTGTGGTACATGGATTCTCCCTTATGCCTACGGAATCTCTTGTCCCATTCAAATGTTCCCAAATGGTAGACACCATATTCTTGAAGATATGCATGGGATCAAGCAGGTGATTGATCTTGAGGTGGGACCAATATGGTAGCCGATAAAAGATGGAGTATCTAAACAAAAGATGGTGTTAGTGTGCAGTCTTTATTTTCATTCAATATAGCACACATCAGTTACAAACCCTTACCAGCTCATGCCACATGGATGAGGAGTCGTGGAAAGGTCCCAAATTCTCATCGAATCTTCTGCAGTGAGTGATTGTGGAGGGACTTCATTCCAAGGGGTGAAATATCTAGGATGATCAGGTGGGAGAAATCGATGGTGATTCTCATAGATGACCTTATTCAACATGTCTTCCTGTGAAGCAACTAGCAAAGGACCACAAACATGACATGCATGGTAACTCAATGTAGTGAGACCTAAACAATAGATGCAATTGTGTAAGCAAGGTGGGTTTAGGGTGCCACATTGATTGCCTACTCATAATTAAAAGTTCAATGCTTACCTGAACACTCGCCATAGCCTAAAAAGTCATGCATTGTCCACATTAGTGACTGCCTTGCAGTTGAAGTCTCGTGATGAGGGAGGCCTATCATGCACCTTGATACCTCTCCAAAGTATCTCCAGCTCATCAATCAAAGGCTCTAGAAAAACATCTAGGTTTTTGACTTTATGTTTTCATGTAATTAGAAGGGATAACATAACATGTCCTTTCTTATTTGCCATAGAGGGTGGAAGATTATAATTCACCAATATCACTGGCCATACACTGTAAGAGGTGCTTTTGAGATCAAATGGGTTCACACCATCCATACCCAATCCAAGTCTCAAGTTCCTAGGTTCTTCCTTGAAGCTTGGCCATGTGTCTTCAATATGCTTCCACGAAGGAGTGTCTGCGGGAGATCTCCACTTGCCATTAGTTGATGACCCACTAGCATAATTCACCATGTTTGCAAAATATAAATTAAAGCAGGTTACTTGAGTAATACATTCAAACTTGTATTGCTCTAGTCTGCAAGTTTAGTAACTCAAGGGAGGCATGTAGAACAGAGAATGTGCACCCCTCAAACACTGGTGTCGATGCTGTAGTAAAAAGATCATCCTACTCCATGCTATCATCCCTATACTTGAGGGCTAAAGGGAAAATAAATCTCACACCATATCATCGAACACCTCCTCCTCCACGGCCTCATGAGGTAACGGTGGAGAGCTACTATCACTATCACTCCATGCATCCATAATGGTTCCTCCTGAAGATCCCACCTCATATCACGACACTTTGCCTCCTCACGATGAGCATAGGGCAACATATGTGGGTGTGGCACTACATCGACCTGTATTAAATTAGAAAAGGTTCATATATCAAACACTTGAACACCCATAGGTATCTCAATCAACCTCAATGCTTTAACACTTACCATGGATATAGTCGCATCCCATTGTCCATACTTTGAGATGTGATTGAGTGTAATTCTACATGCACGATACATGTTTCCTTGAGGATATGGAGGGATTCATCCTCACTGGTAATACTTGTTGAAGATGAAGACATCCTACAAATAAACAACCTAAAAATTTGTGCTTGCAAATTTAAGGAGAAAACTCTATAGTACGTCTAAAAGAGCATCTATAGGCACGTCTATACTATGGAACGCGTCTATAGGCATGTCTAAAACACAGCGTAGACATGCTATTAGATGTGCGAACTGGTTTTTAAACCTACATTTCACTCATTTTCAAACTCTGCCGCACTTGCAAACCTTCAATACACTCATCTCCAAGCATACACATGCAGCTCCAAGCACATACACTCATCTCCAGTCAACATTCATTTCCAACCATACAAGAGAAGAGGGTGAAGAAGGAAGCCACAAGAGAAGAAGGAGAGAATGCTTTGAAGATAGACAAAAAGCTTTTCATACCTCTATCCAAGGTAAGTCTCTTGTCAGTTGGTCTTCTCTCTCAATCTATAATGCTTCTTGTATACTCTGAAAGTTATTCTCTTCAGATTCGTCCTTTGTCGCATGTAGTACTTTTGTTCTTTTTGCTTGGCTTCATGCTATATGTATATACAAGCACTTTTTAGGCTATAAATTAATATACACGAGTTCCTCTTATTTTTTTGGCATTCAATTTCCTTGTGCAATGTTCTATCAATGAATGCCTTGTGAACTGAATGATTTGGAGTTGTAATGTTTTATTCGGAATTGTAACCGTCGGCAATAGACGTGCGTGGAATCGTGCAAATAAAAATGCGATTAGTTGTAAGAATTGAATTGCACACTATAGAAATGGGATTCTTGCAACCACACATCATACACAGCATTTTGTTCAACCACATAGAATTCTATTTTTTTTTCTAAATTCTGCAGAGCGTCTATAAGTGTGTCTATTAGTGCATCTTTCTGTTTTTTTTAAATTTTCTATAGAGTGTCTAATAGCGTGTTTATAGGCATGTTTGTTTGTTATATAGACGTGGGTCTGTAGACGTGCTAATAGACTGCAAATAGATGCACCCATCACCTTTTTTTAAAAATTCAGGAAACACGTTTGTAGGTGTGTCTATGGATGCATTGTGTTGTGGAGGGGATAGGTCTCAAAGGTATTCAAGCAAAACAAAGTGAATAGGAGTACCATGACAAGCCTCATGCCTCATGCCTCATGAACTAGAGCAGGTACTTTTGTGCACTTTTGCCTTCTTGTTAAAATTGCCACTATGCTCTATCTTTACACTCTCGCCTTCACAAACCTTAACAAGGTCAATATATAGAATATAGATTAACCCACAATTATGCTTAAGCTTGAGGCAACAAGGAGTTGACAAGCTCGTATATATATATTCATGAAGTGGCGCAGTTTGCTGGAAATCTGTTTGCCTGCGCATTGTTCTCATCGCCAATTTGCGTCCTCAGACAGTGGGGTTGGAAACTCATTGGCATCTTGCCGTGCCGTAGTTGCAGCTGTGGGCTGAGCAAACTCCGGCCAATATCCTTTATAAGACGAAAAGACTAGCATGTAATTTAAAAACTTGGCAAGTCGAACGGAAAGGAAAGCCAAATTCCAATCACAATACCGAAGCTAGAACGAAATTAATATAAGGGATCAGGCAGCAGTAGTAGCATGAAATTTCTCGACACGCGCTGATCAATGATCTAATGCAATAGAGATATAATTCCTGCATGGCGACGACGATGATGATCAGGGCGTGCCAACCAAGTCTACCCAAGACACGGAGCGTTTGCTGCTGCTGGGTTTCGTAGAATTGCTGCTAGCAGTGTTGCTGCTGGGTTTGATAGTGTTGCTGCTACTGTTGTGGCTGCAGCTGGAATCATCAGCAACCTCCGCCATAAAATCAGCTAGACTAAGCGTTACATGCTTCGTCTGCATCGCATACGCAGCTATGGCCGCTTCCGGCACCTCGTTCTCATCATTCCCACTGCTTGTGCTTCCGTTTCTCATCGACTCAGCTCCAGCCAGCTGAGTTGACGGACCAGCTGCCGCCTCCGCCCTCGCCATGGCTCCCTCCACCTCCTGCTCACCTTGCCCTTGCTCCTGATGCTGCTTGTCGTCGTCCTCGATGGTGGTTGTGGTGGTGACGTTGCTGTTGCCGTAGCCGCTGCTTGTATCCACCCTCTCCTCCTGCAGTTGCTGGCTCTCCTCCCACAACATCAAATGCATCCGGACCGTGGGTTCCATCTCTCGCAACGCACGCATCATTTGCTCCCGAATCATGGTCGGGCTGAAACAGTGTATTGATCCGTCCCCTGTCACCAGCCATGGCGTGATTTTCTCCTCCCCCAACCTCGAGACCACCAGTCTCTTGCTCGCTGCTGTCGCCTCCTGCAACAACGCTCTCGCGCCCGCCCTATCTGCTGCACTCCCAACCTCTACCGATGCTACCACGCAGAACCCCTGTGGATCCAATCCACGTGTAGAACAAAACTCGTGCTGGTCAGGTCAATTGAGATGGCAAGCCGGCAAATTTTATAACACCACAATGCACATTACCTCCTCGCTTCGACTGAAAAACATCCCAAACTTCGTCTCGCCCGGCGCCGTCGTTATGTCTAGCGCAATCTCGGTCGTTGCTGGGGCGTACCATAGTCGGATTGCTCGAGCAATATCTACGAACGAGCTTTCGCTACAGACCAAACTGAATCTGCCAGCGTCCATGCACGCCTTGATCGCCTCAATGTTTGTCGTCGGGAAAAAACTCGCCGAGTCTTTGCAGCCCTGACATTTTCCCCGTAGTATACACGAACGGGAAGGATCAGATGTTTGTGCACCACAGCGTATACTGGACCCAAATTGCTTTGGAATGTCAATTTCTTTAGCAGCTTACCTTCTTGATCATCAGATCTGTCTGAATGCTCACGAAGATGATCGGAATTCCCGAGGCCTGTGCCGATGCAAACCACGTCATGGCTCTCGCCACAGTGTCTTCCACGTCTTTGCACAGCAACCGCTCCCGTGAAGGCTGATATGGCATGACTAAGATAGAAAATATCATCGGTGATGAATCAAGGGGCAACGTTTCTTGCATTTTCTGGGCCCAGTTATAAGGAATAATATAGTCTTTCATCCGCGAATTTGTCAGTGCATGTAATTGTCGTCGCTTCATTGAGCCTCGAAGAACTTTACGACTCGCGTCTGGGACATCACAAGTACAAACCCGCGACTCAGAGTATCTCAAAGTGAACAATTCCAAAGGGAGAGATCCCCAAGAAAGATTTCAAGTTTCATGTATTTAGGCGTTATCAGTGGAATTAGAAAAAAGAGGTTATGTAAACAAGCGATGTATTGACCGGTTCTGGCCTTGTCAAGCGTAACAAAAGCTACGTCGAATTGCTGTCAGCGCCTCTCTCTCTCTCTCTCTCTCTGTCTCTCTCTCTCCGTCGTGTGGATTGTACCTTGCAACCGAAGGCATTCCTCGTCCGTGCTGTCCATAAGCATCACAACATGCCTTGGATCACTGTGATGCCTTAAAGTGTAATGTTTCTTGGGAATCACACACTCCTCTGGCACAACCCGTGCTTTCAACTCTAATGTTGTTAGCCCTCGACTCACCCACACCGTCACCTCATCACACGTTCGGAATACCTGCCGGAGTTCATCATCCAAGCCCGCCCTACCCCCAACAAAGGGTGAAGTAACAGCCACAGCGTCGGTGGAATTGATCTCCTCTATAATATCACCTGGAAGCAGCCTATCGTCGCTCCATTCTTCTTTGGGAACCTCGCTGGCTACCTCCTTGACGCCCACAACCGCTGTGCGGGCGTTGCATACCGTCTCATGAAACGGATCAAGATGATTAGAACCCGCAAAAAGTCCTCTTTTCCCAGGACGCCACATCGTAGAGAGTTTCACCACAAATCAAGCCTAAACCTACAAGAGGATAGCCCAACTCTACTCCTGGTTTTCGTGCAACAATCAAATGCTAACCTTAAGGATGAGGCCATAATAACAGCGCGGATTATCAAATTCGCAAGTTGTCTTGTGCTATCCGCTGTCAAATTGTGTCGTTTCGGTAGCGAAAGGGGGAGTCGCGGTTCTGAATTGGTCCAAATTTCCAAAGACTTATCTTGCAAAGATGATGTTAAAACTTTCCTGGGGAACACTCCATGAGATTTTCGTCTCGCCTGCTCGTAGTCTCCGCTGAACTTCTTTGGAAATAGCTTCGACTGTAGCACGATGGAGTAATGCGAACAAAGAATCTAAATTATTATTAAGAATGAGTCTAACAATCAGTCTAAAAGGTGGACGATAATTAATCACCACGGTTTTGGCACGTGGCAGTCGGCACTCCCTAAGTGTATAGGATGGACCAAGAGAGCAAGAGTGCTAATGGGCACAGATGGGCTGTAGAAACCAGAAGGGAAGAGAGAGAGAGAGCGCGCGAGAGAGTACTCACTCCTACAAACATATATAGTACAAACATATATAGTGCTAAAGGTCTTAAGCACATGTGAGAAAATAGGATGGAAAGGTGGTCTCTTGCATTTTCAAATGTATTTCACCATAGGAATGGAAATGGAAAAAGGTGGTCTTTGGAAACTGGGATCATGCATATTCAAATGTATTTCACCATGTGCTCACTCTGAAAATTACTATGGATGGGTTAGGTGTTATAGGATCACGACAAGGAGGACATACGTCATCATTCCACTCCCCCAAAGAAGGGGATTCCATTCTATGGATGGGTTAGGTGTTATAGGATCACAAAAGAAAGGACATATGTCATCATTCCACTGCCCCAAAGAAGGGGATTCCATTCGTGTCCTAGGGTCTTGGGCCCATGGTCCAAGGGTCTTGGGCCCATGGTCCACGATGGGAGAAAATGTGGCTAACCACTTTGTTTAGGATGGGAGTATGATGACAAATAGATTCCTATGAGAAACCCATCCTAGTGCCATGCATGTGCTAAAGCTTGAAGCATCTTCCAAGTCACCTCTAAGGAGTCCTCTAGCATATCCTTGCTTTAAATTAGTATAGTAGGCAACCTATGTAAACATAAGAAGATGGTTAGCAGATTTCATTTAAGTTTAGGCTCGCAATTTGTAGTTGCAATTGTTAATTGATAGTTTTGCATCCCATTTAAGTCCATTGTTGCTTTTTTGAGAGAGATTCTCATAGAATTTGTAAGATTTTTTATTTCTAAGTGCAAAACCATCTATATACATGTCAACAAAAGCATTAAAAAAATGCTTCCTAGTTTTGTTTTTAGCAAAGTTAATGTCAATAGACGCCGTGGTATAAACATCGACATCTATATCGATATTGTGTGTACAAAAGACAATTCACACATATATCCAAGCAAAAGTCATTATTTATTTAAAAAAATACTTCAAAGAGGGATATTAAAAAATGCTCTTGCACAAGTGTATACGTTGTGTGGATAAAAATGAAAAAATGTTTTTCACTTGTTGCATGTTGATGGGTGAGTGCATAGCTATGTACATAGCTAGTTGGTAGTGGAAATGAGGTATGGATACTCTCATAATAGACTCCACATTGATGATGTACTCTCTTGAGATGGCAGATGCTTCTCCAGGGACTTCTGGGAGATGATGGAAAGTAGTGTGGGTGCACCAGACAATCCAAAGCATGGTATCCAAAGTGTGACGGAGTCTTGTTGTGGGATGACATACACCTTTCATGGTTGTCCCGAGTCCTTTCTGTATGAGGGCATGAGCATTTTTTTGTTATGGTTGTCTTGTAGATCCTTTGTGTCAGGATGGTGTTCACCATATGTGGTAGTATGGGCAATATGGCACTAAATGCTAGTGGCATGCATTTGTATGCACATAGTCAATGATTTGAGCATTAAGGGCCTTGGTATAAAGTTTGAAGGAAGGGTAGAAGAGTGGTGGAAAATAAGGTGATGACGTGGCTATCATAAAAAAGGCATACATGAAAAGGGCTACGTGATTGGAATCTTGGAGGTTCTAGATCATGAGAGCTGGCATGAATGTGGAGATGGCGGCTGGCAGGAAGGATTTGGACTATGCGGGAGGGAGGACAAAAAAGAAGGATTGCAAATTACAGGAGGGGGGAGTTGGAGGTGTGAATTGGGAGCATAAAAGAGCAGCTGCGTGTGGGCTTGCAGGAGGGGTCGACTTCATGTGGAGCTGAGGAGGCTTGGAGGGTTGCAGACAAAAGGACGGGGGAGCTTGGAGGACAACGGGGCAGTTGCCTCTCTTCCAGGAGTGCTGCAGAGAGAGGAGGAGGGCGACGTGGATACGGGAGAGAAAGGAGGATCTCAAAGAGGACAGAGGGGAGCTTAGGCAAAGAGGAGAACCGGCTATCTGCAGGGTCATCATGTGTGAGGAGGAGAGCTCTGTGAGGGCATGCTATAGAGTTGGGAGTTTTGAGAAGGAGATGGAATCTCTATAGGAAGCTTGAAGACTATGGCGATGCAAGTGATATGTGGGCTCAGAGGCTTGGCTATTGAGGAGTCATCATGATGAAGACAGAGGCGGGTGCTGTATGAGCAAGAGAGAGACATAGATGCATGGGAGTGATTGCACAAGGGCAGAATTGATCATCGTGAGCGACAAGCAGGTCCTTTTACACCCTCGGGGTGTGGACTGAGGCTATGTAGAGAGCTATGGACTGTATGATAGAGAAGGAGAAGCTGAGGCATGGTTAGATATTGCTAAGAGCTTTGGAATGTGGCTAGAGGACTTTGGTAGAGGGAGTTCGTGTGTGAGCAAGAGAAATTGCACTATTGGGTCACCATGTAAGGGAGGATCTCAGACGTTGTAGCAGTTTCTTGAGGCTTGGAGAACCTTGGACTTCATGAGACAAGAGCTCCACGTGCTAGAGAAGCTGCGATCACCTATTGTCTAGAAGACGTGAGGATCTATCATGCGAGAGATAACTGGTCTAAGGCATTACCATAGAGTTGGATGGAGTTGTGGCAATGCTATCTAGGTGGGATGATGCTTCTGGAAGGGATAAGAGCTTGACGACTAATTGAGTGGCAGTAGTAGTTGGTTGTGACTAGAGGATTATGGGCATCGCTACTACTATCATCATGAAGGTGAGGCCATGTCTAAAGCTAAAAGAGCCAGGGAAGAGCTCTCTGGATTGAGCAAAGGAGGTAGTTGTGTTGGATGATCCCAAAGCAAATGACCTTAAATGATAGGCTTTGCTGGAGGTCGATTGTGGCTTGGAGGTAAAGAGCAATTTGGTTACCTGTGGAATTGTCTTGACAGGAGCTCTAAGTTACTAAAGGAAACTGCAATGCTAGATATCTTTGTGGGAAGGAGGTGGGAGGAAATATTTGGATTGTCAGTTAGGTGGTGAGCTCGAATCAGGCTGGATAAAAGGGTTGTTGCAAGTGTTGGGAATTTTTACAATGAGACAGAGCTGTGTGCACAGTGGCGACTTGTGCTTGCAAAGGCTTGCGTTGGGCTGTGTAGTCCACTTGTTTTTTTTAAAGAGTTGTTTGGCTTCCAGAAGAAATGTATCCAGAGTGTGAGATGTGTCCAGAGGTGTGTAGAGACAATGATGTTGAATGAACGCCTTTTACCTTCTGGTGGTATTGGCCAGTATATGTGCTAAATGTAGAGGGGTGTAGAGACAAGGATGTTGAATGAAAGTTTTTTTTCCTTGTGATTGTTTTGTTCGGGTGTTTTAAATGTGGATGAGGGTGGTTGTCAAGGTGGATTAGGTTCTACTGCTTTTGTTCATCAACGTTTTGGTGCCTCCATGGAGGAGTTCACTTTGGTTTCTAAGACTGGAAGAGCAGATGTTCTGAGATGTGTTGCAAGCAATGGGGAGAAATCCACACATGAGAGTGATACAGTGTGAGTGGTGTGGAGAAAGTTGGAAGCATCGATATGGATGTGGAATATTAGCTCCCAGTCAGGTGCTCTCAACACCAGTGTGGTGGCTAGGGCTAGTTTGAGGGTTTTGAAGGATTTTTGGCATTCCTCAGTCCACTCAAAGGTTACTAACAGCTTGTATAATGGGTAGGCTATGTTCGTGTAGAACAAGATGAACCTTCTGTAGTAGCCCATGTGGCCAATAAATTGTTGGACTCCCTTGGCATTGGTGGGGGGTGGTAATTCCAAGATGAGTTTGATTTTGTTGTGGTCCATAGAGATTCCATTCCGGGACACTATGTGGCTGAGAATTACACCTTGTTTGACCCAGAATTGGCACTTAAGAGGTTCAGGGATATGTGGTATAGTCGGCACTTCTCCGAGACAAGTATGAGATATTTTAGGTGGTCATCCCACGTCGAGTTCACACATATGTCATCCAAGAAGACTTCCACAAAGTCTCTCAGGTACTCCTTGAAGACCATGATCATCATCCATTGGAAGGTGGCAGGTGCATTGGTCAACCCGAATATCATTACTCTAGCCGCATACACACCCCACTTGGTTGTGAAGGTTGTTTCATGTTGATCCTGTGGGGCGATGGACACTTGGTTGTAACCTAAGAATCCGTCTAGGAAGCTATATGCTTCCTTTTTGGCTACACTTTCCAGGACATGTTCCGTGAATGGCAAGGGGTAGTGGTCACGCCTAGTGGTGGCACTAACTTTTTTCAAATCCATGCATACTCTAATTTTTCCATTCTTCTTCAAGACTATCACAATGGGTGACACCCAGTCTCATAGATGAATCCCGCATCTATGGGTTTTTGGATTTCCTCCCTCACTATGAGTGCATACTTGGGATCCATATGGTAGGGGCGTTGACGTACCAGCCTAGCATCATCTAGCATGGGGATCGTGTGTTGCACTACTTCAATGGGCACCCCTTTCATATTGGTGTATTTCCAGGCCATGCAATCCTTGTATTCTCGTAGGAGAGCTATCAAAGCATTCTCCTTGTTGGGGGCAAGATCGCCTACTAGCGCGACGAATACAGGTTGGGAGTCCTGCCCTTTTAGAGCCAGGTTTACCTCCTTGACCGAGGCTTGTTGACCATCATATCCTTGGGAGCACCCATATTCCTGATATTCCTTGGCCTGTTGGTATAAGATCATGCTATTCTCAATCGTGTAGGCCTTGTATTGGGCTGGTGCATGTCGTAGGTCTCCCTTCTCTTCAACCTCCTCCTCTATTTCTATAGGAGAAGTGGTCCTTTTGGCCTTAGCCGAGCTTTTGGATAAAGGGAGTTTCAGATCTAAAGGGGGCTCTTTCATTGCACGTATAGAGCCAACAAGGGAGGTTATCTTGTTGACGCTGGCTCCCCAATTGGAAGAGAACTCATGGTGGGCGGTCATGGCACATACATATGATAGCCAATGGAGGTCTAATTTGACCCTTATTGTCCCCTTGCTCACCTCACGGGGTTCGAGGATATTAAACATTCTAAGGGGAACCACCGGGGTCATTCCCTCAAGCTCGGGGGTAGTGATCTAGAACCCTATTCTCTCTCAAACACCAATGTTGGCTAAGATGTGCATCTGGTTTTGAGAGAATTCCGGCTCAAGAAGAGGTGCATACCAAAATTCATTGGACTCTTTTTCATCCTTTTCCCTTTCACAAGGTTGGAATAGCTTTAGGGATGTGGTTTGGATGGTTGTGTCAGATTCCATGCCGAAAAGGTGTCCTGACAATGGGCAGGCCTTGAAGTGTGCAAGTCCACTGAAGTGCATGATTTGTTCCTCATGTCGCAAATAGATGTTATGGGTACACCAGTCATGTACAAGCTCAGACATTCGTAAGAAGGGTCTACCTAGGATAGCCTCATATCCCAGCTGCCAAGTGAAGTCCATGGCTACGAACCTAATGGGGTGCGTGAATCTGAATACTTTAATGTTAATGCCCACTAAGGACTCCCAAGGGTTCTACAGTTCTGCCACCATCGACCAACTTCATTACCAGATGGGTTTGCTCGAGTGCAGGTTTTTCCCACTTTACCCAGCATTCCTTGGTACAAACACTCACTCCCACTCCGCCATCCAAGATGGCATTAACCTTTCGGTGTTGATAGGTTATGGGGATAGCAGTGTTCGTGTCATCACCCTCGAAGCATTGTCCTAGCTTATTGATGGGAACCTTGGGTAAGTTCTACCCCTTTTTTGGCAACGATTGGATGGCCTTAGGGTTGGCAGGGCCTGGGGATAGGAATTGTTTGTTCATCTAGTTGGATAGGTCTCGCAAAAGGATGGGATTCCCTCTCAATAGGGAAGCGATTGGCATTTTTACCTCAGTCAATAGGAAGGCAACCAACTCGGCACTATCACAGGGTTCCTGTGATGACTCTCCTCCCACTAATAGCAGGTCCTTGAAATCGTAAAGTTCTCGTTCTTCCTATAGGTTTTGCAATACTGGGCCCTCCTGGAACATTTTCTGCATCAGATCAGGAGCTTCTGATCTATCAAAGCTGAAACGTTCCTCTTCTTCCACCTTTTCAAGCACTTTGAGTGTGTTTGCTCCTCGTTGGCTAGTCAGGTGGGCTAGATGGATGGTATCCGACCCTCTGCCTATGCTTGAACTTTTCCTGGCAATCTTGTATTACATATTGCTTCTCTAGGACCAGGTCGGGATAGGTTTCCTTATAGGAGGGCGAGGGTGCTAGGCCTTGGGTTTACACTGGCTTGTTTACATCTAAGCTCGGAGGTACCTCTAGGTCACCCTGCCCTTGGACCCAGTGGGTTTTGCATTATCTCGTCCAAGCTCTTCGTCTCATCAAAGCTAGATGGATCCTCCTGTCGGGGTCCTATTATGGAGTGGGAGCTAGGAATCGAGCTTTCAGATCAGGCTAACAACTAGGGCGAAAGGTGGGCTGAGTGTAGCTCGAAGCAATGTCTTCAAGGGTGGGATCCTTGGACAAAATTCTTCTGGACCGCAAGTGCATGTATGAGACCTCTAACTAGGCACACTCAGGCTGAATTGTAGTTCTGTAATTTTTTTTTTTTTTTGGACTACCCCAGAAGTATCCCCACAGTTGTAGGGATAACACTATGACGGTGGTCATAGGGATAAGTTAACGCACCAGTCGGTAGGATAGCAATATAGCAACGGGCAACAAGATAGTGCCTAATGTGTCAGTTAGCAGGACAGGTAGTGACACATGTTTGGTGGGATAGCATGCAGGTGGTATCCCCACCGACGTAGGGATGAGCTTAAGATAATGGTCAAAGGGATAATGGGGTTAGCAGGATAATGCCTAATGCGTCGGTTGGCAAAATAATTATAGCGATGGGCGTGGGGATAGCAAGATGGCAATGGTCATAGGGATGAGCTTACCACATCGATCGGTGGGACAAGTAGTGACACATGTTCGGTGGGATAGGACGCAGTTAGTATCCCCATCGACGTAGGGTGAGCTTAACAGAGGCTTAACACAATGGTCAGAGTGAGAATGGGATCGACGAGATAATGCCTAATGTGTTAGTCAGCGGAATAATTGTAGCGATGGGCATGGGGATAGCAAGATGGCAACGGTTGCGGGGATGAGCTTACTGCACCAGTCATCGGTGGAATATATGGATCAGTAGGATACTGTTATAGCAATGGTCGTGGGGATAGACACTATGGCCACGAGTCAACAGCTATTAGATCGGTGGGATAATTAACTCTGGCATGCATTTAATTAGGACAACGGGTTAGACCGTGGTCAAAAGTTAGGTCAGGCGGATAGTGCTATGGCAATGGGTCAATGAAGTTTGACCAACAGGATCCAGCTATGGCAATGGTTGGCGAGATAGCACTAAGCCACTGACCCATGGGGATAGAAAAGTGCTATGTTTCCGACTGGTTTTTGATGATTTTTGAAGGATTTTGAGTTTCTATTCAGGTCTTTCTATGCTAGGGGGATGCTATACTACCCAGTCTAACTACTCATTGAAAAACACTTGAAAGAAAAACAACTTTTGAATGCCAAAATGTAAGATTTCATGAGGGGTGAGTGTGATCACACAAAACAACTTTCTAATTCAGCATGATTCATCATTCTTGGTTGCTTTTTGTGAGTTTTGACATCACACACTCCTTAGCAATCTTTCAAACTATCTTCCTACCAACTTAAAATAATAAAAAAAATAAAAAACAAGCTTCAAATTATAAAAAATAATCTCTAGCAGAAAATGACAGTTTTCCTCACTTTTTCGTCCAAACTCAAATTTCTTCACTCTTTCCTCTCCTACAACTCCACTAACAAAGCTTCAAGTTTGTGGGGGTTAAAGGTCATTGTGCCTTAACCCCGGTTATGTACAATAATACTCAAACACATATATAAAGGAATGAAAAAGAAGATGAGGGTGGTTCTGCACCCACCAAACTTGTGTGGCTCTCTGTCTCTCTCTATCCTTCTTCCGTTCTTGCTTCCGTTGAGAGCACTCTCAACTGGTATCAGAGCCCGGGTGATCTAGCTGAGCGTGCGTGAATGCTTGGAAGCTCAGCAGCTCTGTGGGAGGAAGGAGAAGCTCTGTGGGAAGTTTTGTGGGTGACTTTACTTGCATCCGAGTGTGCAGAGACCTTGGAGGAACCTTTGGAAAAGTCACTTTGGCTTTACGAAGTGGTTTTGAGAGCCTATTAAGAGCTTTCAAAGAAAAAGTCGTTTTTTGAGCTTTTCCCTGTTTCGTTCGATGACAGAGACTCCGTATTGACTTGTAGAGGCAACTATTGCTTGCTTTTGGTGTCCACATTACTTCAGGATCCTGGAAACACCTTTATTCTTGAATCCGGGATCATTTCATTGGATTTCTGACTCACTGTGTCAGTTTCTGCGTTTTTTGCTCGGGTGTTGGAACTCAAGTTTGGAGCAACCATTTGCAGATCTGTCAGTTTCGGTGGACTCAGGAGGTCCTAAAACTTCTATGTTGCTCATCATTCGCACTCCGGTGGAGTTTACAGATAGCTCTGTTTCCAAAAACGTTTTTCAGTCCGTGTGTTGGACCCAGTGATTGAGGCCACGGTTTCCAAAACCGTCTGTCCCATTGCGTTCCGGACGCCCAAAAACCCCTACCTATCAGTTCTTGCATGGTTCGGTGGAGGATTTTCAGAGTTATAAATCTCTGTGTATTCGATTTCGTCTCTCTGTTATGCATTTTTCATACTAAGGTTTTGAAACCTTAGATTTATGCCACATGGCAGTGGAT
This sequence comes from Dipteris shenzhenensis, assembly GCF_047967505.1. NCBI lineage: Eukaryota > Viridiplantae > Streptophyta > Polypodiopsida > Gleicheniales > Dipteridaceae > Dipteris > Dipteris shenzhenensis. Next base: position 4,172,555 of record NC_141617.1, on the reverse strand, counting down.
AAGTATTGACTCCCATTTCTCACTCATCGGTTGGGATTTTGGAGTTCTGGCAGAAGAGAGATATTTGCAGATTTTCTTGCTGAGTCCAATTATGCAATGCCACCCATGTTTTGAAGCATCTCAGGTCCTATTTTCAGTAGCGCTCATTACCGTGGGACTATGATTTCTTGAGCATACCTTATGCAGATCACTCTGGTTGCAGTTTGAGCAGTGTGCGCTCATTCGTGGTATGCATTGGGTTGCAATGGATGATTTATAGGCCATTTGGATGCATTGCGGTCCTTGTTGGATGCGCTGATAGGCCCAAATTGCCTTATGGGATGCTATTTTTATGGACGCTTTGCACATGGATGCTATTTTAAGCTGAGGGACAGCTTTGACACATTGCAGGTGATGCACTGATAGTGCTATGCTCTCTTGGATGAGACATTACTGATGCATATGCCAGTGGACAGTGTTTATGCTTGAGTCATTTGGCACTTATTGGCATTTTCTTTTGGGCCAGATTTGCTCATATGGATGCATAGTATATGCACATGAGTCAGATGCTTTGAGTTTTGAGTTTTGGTGATATTTCACTCTATTGTGGCATACACATTTGGGTGCACCTGGTATTTGGTGTGATTCTCTCTTGCAGGCACTAGCATTTGGGATTTTGCTTTATTTGCATCATGGCATCCTCTTCCATGCCTGAAAAGGAGTTTTTCAGCATTAAAAAGTTTGATGGGACAAACTTTTCTTTGTGGAAAGAACAGATAAGGGATGTGCTTATTCAAAAGAAGCAGATTAAACCCTTGGCAGGGATTGAAGCTAAGCCTGCAAATATGTCTGAGGATGATTGGAATGAATTGGATGCATTAGCAAAGTCTACTATTAGACTTCATCTTGCAAAGTCAGTTTATTTCACAGTAGTAAATGAGCAGACTACGGAAGATTTGTGGAAGAAACTATGTGCCACTTATGAGAAGGAAACTGCCTCTAATAAAGTTTACCTCATGAAGAGGTTGTTTGAGGTGCAGATGAAGGAAGGGGTCTCCATTGCTTCTCATTTGAATGAATTCAATATTATTTTCAGCCAGCTTCAGGCTCAGAAAATGAATTTTGATGCGGAGACTAAGGCAATATTTCTCTTATGTTCATTGCCATCCTCATGGGATACCTTCCGTACAGCTGTCAATAACTCTGCACCTGGTGGAGTACTGAAATTTGATGATGTTGTGGGTAGCTTGTTGGCCGAGGAGATTAGACGGAAGTCTATGGATGGCAACAAGCAGGATGCAGCCTTAAATGTGCAAAGGGGCAGATCACAGTTCAGGGGGAAGTCCCAAGAAAGAGGGAAGTCTCGTAGCAAATCCAGGGCACAGAACATTGAGTGTTACCATTGTGGCAAGAAGGGCCATATGAAAAAGGATTGCTACAAGCTGAAAAGAGAGCAAAAGGATAAGAAAAAGAATGCAAATTGGGGTGCAAATCAAAAGGAAGAGAGTCCAAGGGAGGAAAAAGGAAAAGTGAAGATCGAGGAGATCAATGCAGTCACACGTGATAGTGACAATGATGTTCTCTTCATGTCTAGTTTATCTGCAGAGTTGCTTACCACTTCAGATGATGCATATTCCCAGGATTGGATTTTGGATTCTGGTGCTTCATTCCATGTTACTCCCCATAGGGAATGGTTCTCCACTTATGATAGTGGAAAGACAGGTTGTGTGCATCTTGGAAATGACTATGCATGTGACATAGTGGGAGCAGGTGACATAAAGTTTTCTTTTGCAAATGGGTCTGCATTTGTTTTGAAACATGTGAGACATGTGCCTAAGCTGACCAAGAGTCTTATTTCAGTGCGTCAGCTAGATGATGCTGGTTTTCACACCACTTTTGGCTTTCAAATTTGGAAAATTCAAAAGGGCTCTATGCTTTTGGCCAGGGGTGCCAAGTGTGGGACTTTGTATCCCTTACATGTATCAGGGGTATTTGATCATGTTGTTGCAATAACCGAGCAGCCAAGCACTTCTTTGTGGCATTGCAGGTTGGGGCACATGAGCCAGAATGGAATGAAACTCTTATGCCGTTTGGGTTATGTACCGCATTTGAGTTTCTCTGATTTTGAATTTTGTGAGCATTGTCTCTATGGGAAGCAGACTAAATCAGCCCATAAAAGAAGGGGAAAGAAAGAGTTTGAAATGCTTGATTTGGTGCATTCAGACGTATGTGGTCCCATGCCTACACGGTCATTAGGCGGGGCCGAATACTATGTGACATTCATTGATGATGCAACTAGGAAAGTGTGGGCTTATGCTATAGCTCGGAAGAGTGATGTATTCCAGGTATTTCAGAAATGGCTGGCCTTGGTTGAGAATCAGTCAGGTAGAATGCTTAAATGCCTACGGACTGACAATGGTGGAGAGTATCTCTCTCATGACTTTCAGCATTTCTGTGATACTTGTGGGATTAAGAGGGAGCTTACATCCCCTCGTACTCCAGAGCAAAATCCAGTTGCAGAAAAGATGAACCGTACCATTCAAGAAAGGTTGCAATGCATGCTTTCCAATGCAAGTCTTTCTGGTGGTTTTTGGGCTGAGGCAATGAAGACTGCAGTGCATGTGATCAATAGATCACCTAGTAAGAGTTTGGATGGTGGTATTCCTGAAGAGGCATGGAGTGGCAAGAAGCCCTCTTACTCTCATTTGCGTATATTTGGGTGTGAGGCATATGCACATGTGCCAAAAGAGCTTCGAAAGAAGCTAGATCCTAAGTCTAGGAAATGCATCTTTCTGGGTTATGGTGAAAGTGGAGAGATGGGCTATCGTCTCTGGGATCCAGAAGCAAAGAAGATCATACGCAGCCATGATGTGGTCTTCAATGAGAAGAAGATGCATAAGGCACCCATGAGGGATGTGGAAATGAGGAGAATCACTTTCCAGGATGTGAATCCACCTGCATATGTTGATAGACAGCAAGCTGTCCATGCACCAAATGTGCAAGAAATGGTGCCACCAAGTACTCCCACAGGTATACAATCAAGGGTAGATGATGGATCATCTATTGGTGGAAATGATGAGCCAAATGTGGCTGATATGCAAGTGGGACAGCAAGCTGAAATGCCATTGAGAAGATCATCTAGAGTGTCTAGACCGCCTGATAGGTTTGTTCCAGGGGTAGACTATGTGATGCTTACTGATTGCGGGGAGCCTTCTTGCTACAAAGAGGCTATGATGCGTGAGGATCAACGCAAGTGGAAGTATGCTATGCAATCAGAGATGAGTTCACTTATGAAGAATAAGACTTGGGACTTGGTTTCTTTGCCACATGGAAAGAAAGCATTGCCATGTAAATGGGTCTACAAAATGAAGGTCACAGGTGATGATGTGCCTAGATACAAGGCCCGTTTGGTTGCTAAAGGGTTCAAGCAAGAGAAGGGTGTGGACTTTGATGAGATATTCTCTCCGGTTGTGAAGATGACCACACTTAGATGCATGCTTGGACTAGTGGCAGTAGAGGATATGGAGCTTATGCAAATGGATGTCAAGACAGCTTTCTTGCATGGGGATTTGCATGAGGACATTTACATGGTGCAGCCGGAAGGCTTTGAAGAAAAGGGCAAAGAGCATTTAGTTTGCAAGCTGAAAAAGAGTCTCTATGGTCTTAAGCAAGCACCTAGAGAATGGTATCAGAAGTTTGATGCTTTCATTCGGTCCCAGGGTTTTAGAAGGAGTGAAATTGATCACTGCCTCTACACTAAAAGGGCTAAGGATAGTAGCCTGATAATCCTGGCACTATATGTGGATGATATGCTATTGGCTAGCAAGAATACTTATGAGCTAGATGCATTAAAGGCCAAGTTGCATGAGGCCTTTGATATGAAGGATTTGGGACTTGCAGGTCATATTCTTGGTATGCGCATCACGCGTGATCGGAGTAGCAAACTCCTTTGGCTTTCACAAAAAGAGTATGTTACAAAAGTATTGCAGCGTTTCAATATGGAGGGGGGGAAGGCAGTGAGTACTCCATTGCCTCCATATGTGAAACTGAGTCATACAGATAGTCCCAAATTAGATGAGGAGAGGGCTCCATTGCCTCCATATGTGAAACTGAGTCATACAGATAGTCCCAAATTAGATGAGGAGAGGGCCATGATGGCTAAGGTTCCTTATGCATCAGCAGTTGGGAGTCTTATGTATGCTATGATAGCTACTAGACCAGACATTGCATTTGCAGTGGGAGTTGTTAGCCGGTATATGGCTAATCCAGGAAAGAGGCATTGGGAGGCAGTTAAGTGCATCATGAGGTACATGAAGGGTACCAAGGAGATGTGCATTTGCTTTGGTAAAGGAGACATGCGTGTACTTGGGTACACAGATTCAGACTATGCAGGGCATGTGGATAGTAGGAGATCCACTTCTGGTTATGTGTTCACCTTTGCAGGTGGTGTAGTGTCGTGGATGTCTCGTGCACAGAAGTGCGTGGCTTTGTCTACCACAGAGGCTGAGTATGTTGCAGCCACAGAGAGTTGCAAGGAGGCTATATGGCTTGATCGGCTAGTGGGAGATTTGGGGATTCATACAGGTGTACCGACATTGCATAGTGATTCCATGAGTGCTATATTCAGCTAGCACGGAATCCGGTCTTTCATGCAAAGACCAAACACATTGAGGTCAGGTACCATTTCATCAGGGAGGTACTTGAGGACAAGCGCATAGAGCTTGTCAAGGTTCATACAGATGATAACCCTGCAGATATGCTGACGAAGAGTCTACCTAGTCAGCGGTTTGAGTATTGTCGTGTATTGATGGGCATTGGATAGTATGCTCACTAGTTGTTCTCCCTTAAAGGCACATTGTCCTTTAAGTGGGAGGTTGTGGGGGTTAAAGGTCACTGTGCCTTAACCCCGGTTATGTACAATACTCAAACACATATATAAAGGAATGAAAAAGAAGATTAGGGTGGTTCTGCACCCACCAAACTTGTGTGGCTCTCTGTCTCTCTCTATCCTTCTTCCGTTCTTGCTTCCGTTGAGAGCACTCTCAAAGTTAAGCTTGAAGCCATGTGCAATGGGTATATGATGAAAGAAAGCAAGTGCAATGCAAAAGCATACCTCCATTCTCCGACAGCGGTGCCAAAAATGTGTTGTCTCGATGATGACTCACGTGTCATGGGGATGTTGAAGAGATGCCGATGGAGCCTCCACTCCAAGCTACTCCTTGTGAGAGTAATGTAAGGCATGAGCCATCCGCATGTGTCACTCAAGCGGCTTCCGAATTGTCACAATGTGTTTCCATGAGAGAAAGAGGGGAAGGAGAAGAGGGAAGAAGAGAGGGGAGATGGGAGGGAGAAGGAGAAGGGAAGACGAGAGTGAAGGGGGATGGAGTGGCAAACACAAGGGCACTATAAAGGAGACAAGATAACACCCAAAGACACTCTTGGAAGAGAAGAGGGAGCTTGTATTCCAAACTTGTGCATACAACAATGAAGACCAAAGTCAACCATTTGGCCTTTTATACAAATCACCTTTTGAAGGGAGGGCCAGCCCTTTTCCTTTTAGCACTCTCCCTTTCTTTACATTAAAAGGCTCTTGGGCTTGTAGGATGCCAGGGCATATTGCTATCCTTTTCGTCTCTCCCTACTAGCAGAAATAGCACCTGTGTAGGGAGAAATAATCAATCCCTAGCCTATTAAGAACAACAAAATGCCCCTATAGCCTGGTGTAGAAGAAGCTAGAGCATGCCTTGAACACTTGCAAGTGAAGAACCTACCTATCCATTTCCAATGAGTTGGTGGGAGTGGCAAAATCCCTCCAATGTCATAGTGGGGTTGATTGAAAAAAGGGGAGAAGACAATGAACTTCTAGAAGAGTGTTGATGAGCAAGGGAAGTAACGGGGAAATAAAGGGCAGTGTGTGAAGTAGAGGTATATGCTGCCCCCGAACCCAAAACAAAAAACACCATGATAGACCATCTCAATCACATCCACATTTAGAGAAGAAGCAAGTTGTCCTAGTCAAAGAATGATGATGGCCATGAGGACCAAGAGCAACATCTGAGTATGAAGATGAAGCAGGTCAACTAGTGCAAAATGGTGGTGACCAAGAGGAGCAAGGGCTCATCCAAATGGGAAAGATAAATAGGTTGATCAATTGCCACCACGATTGGTAATAACAGAGACCAAGGCTAAGAGGGTCGCGGAGGTAGTGATGAGGGGAAGGGTCGGCAAAGCTCAGTGCCACCCCCATTTAGGAGTAAGAAGAGAGATGATGGGTGCAGTGTGACAGGAGAAAAGAAATTATATGAGAGGTGGGAGAGTAAGGATTATATCCCTGACTTCTATAATATGACCGAAAAGCCAAGGGGGTGGTCTATAGTGCCATGACATCCCAAACGTGTCAAATGAAAAAAAAGGATCCCGAGTCATCATGAATGAGATTAATCTCTCTTGTGCCAGACCCAATACATCTATACCACTGATTCATGATGGTGGAAATAAGGTCCACTCAAATAAAATCATGTATATCAATGGAAGTAAATAGTTGGTCATTTAAAATAGGTGCACACTTGAATACCAGATCCGCCACATTGTATGCCAGATACCATATGTGAAGAAGGCAAGGAATCCTAAGTTGGGATAGGAATCAAAGACAAATCCTATGGATCCATGATGCTAAGCTATAGGACCACCTCTCAACCACCAACACTCCATGAAGAAATCATGGACACTAGCCTGAGACTCATATAAAGCAGAGGCACTAAACCCTCTATACCATATAGCTGCTCCCCATGTCATAATAAAAGAATTAGATGTGATACAAGAGAACAAACTAAAAATAGTAGTCCAAACCACCTTGGTAGTGTGACAGCTCCACAAGAAATGTAGGATTCCTATGCAAGCTAACACCTCACAAAAAGAGAAGGTCTATCCATTTGTTGTATCCAAGAGACCACTGAAATGCCCCTAAACTATGAAACTTTCTTGGCTATATTGATCCCCCAAAAAATGGGTCTAAAACATTGTCGAGGGTTTCTAACTAAACCCCTATATACATAAACAACTCGAATAGAACTTGTTGATCCTTCCTTGGTAGAAGCAATTCTTTCTTGTGGGGATTGTATGCTGAATGGCCATGGGTGTATGGTGAAAATGTCTACTTAATTCTTATCCAACTTTCATGGCATCAAAATTTATTATTTGACTTTCATGTTTAACAAGCAGGGAGACTATTGGAATAACGAGTCATGAAAAATGACAAAATTCATGAGTTGTTGTTTGCAACAGGCTATTATGATTTTTCACTACTCTTAGATATTGATCAATTTAACAATCTTTTGGAGACATTAACGAGAAATATTTTTGTAAGTCTTACAAAATAAGCATAGTTTCAAACTTCTTTTAAAAAATGTGCATATCGCTAATTTAAAGATAAAGTTTCTACTTTTCACATCAAATGACATTGAAAAAAAAACATTAATGATCAATGCAGTGTGCAAAATTCAACATTGAGTCCAATAGATAAGGACAAGTACCATTGGGAGAAGGAAGATGACCTAGATTCAGGTAAGTATGCTTTCATCAAGAAGGGATTGCAGAGTATGTATCAGTTGCATCCTTGGTGTTAAGTCCACTCTAGAGTCTTCATTCCCAATGGATTCATGGATGCCTTTTCCATGTTTTGGAGAGGGAGGCCAACTAGATGAAGACGATTATCCAATCTAAACTTTAGCAGTTAGTTTTGGGCACAGTGTTTGCCATGTTTTTCTCAAGTGTTGATAGAAACCTTCCTCATGGACAAGGGGGAAATCTTGGTGTGGAGGCTATCAATGCCTGTTGCATGACTTCCATCAGGGTTGGTGATGAGAGTGTGAGATGGACAAATGTTTCAAAAACTTCTTCAAAGATAAGTCGCAGGATGCTGGAAGAACATATTAACATGTTCAAGCCTTTACAGTGGACATGGGAAACATGCATTATCACCCAATTTTGCCCATCACATGTGTTCACAAATAGATGGTCACCCATCATGTATGTTTACAAACAACAAGTGAGCATCGACATTTGATCAAGGACCCTCATTAGTATTATGAACACAATTGGATAACTACAATACGTGCTCGTTGTCACGGCATTTGCCAAAGCCACACAACATATCTTGGATGCTCCCATCTACCAGACACGTATGTCAGATCATTGCCAATACTATCATCTGCAAGAGATACACATCTAAGCGTCATTACTTTCATGATAAGCTTTACATAGAGAGCCCACTCAAAATGCCAATATTCCCCACTTTGATACCAAATGTTACAACGCCTACACAAGTGTAGGAGTTAAGAACTAAAAAGTGTCAAACCACCCAGACATGATAGTTCAAGCCAAGATTACATCACTAGAACGTCTTAGGTGCCCTAGCTATCACCTAAGCCCAATGGTCACTTTTAAATTTGACTTATCCAATTAGCAGACATAGTGCACATAGTGACCTCCTAACTAGACAATATTACGTCACTTTAACCCTACTAACTAATCAACACTAACTACACTCTTACATGCCCAATCTGCATGTTCATTAATGTGTAGCTCTAGTGCAAAACGATACACCTTGGTCATTAGATGCTCTACAATGATGGTCCATTAGTTTACCACCATACATAGGGTCTCATGCTTTATGGATAGGAATGATTGTATGAATGGTTCAGGCTATGGAAAGCCTTCATAAAAGGCCTTATTATAGAGATTGTCTAGTCCTGATTAGTGTCAGTCTCACTAGGAGCCCTTATTGAAGGCCTTCATGATCCTTAGCTTTGCAAATTTGCAACATTTGATGGCTCTTTTTAGGCATGGTGTGGGGAAGCGTAAGGAATTACTAGGTTGGGAAATGTCAGTTGGTTGGAGACATCATACATGATTTGAGCATAGGCCTTCCAAAAAGTAGGATTCTAAAGGAGGAAAAGTGATCTCTTTTCCGGTGACAAATTTTGTCTAATTGCTTCACACACACCCCATTGAACTAACCATTTAGGCAAACAAATGCCTCGGGTGGCTTTCTAGTAGACTTGGATGCGTGAAGAAATAGGTGTTGTGCCACTCCACCTAATATTTGTACCCTCCCATCACTACGGGTCTTTGTCCTATGTGTCAATACCAATACTATGGGTTGGTGCCTCTCTAGGTTGTAGTGTGTTTTTGTGTAAATTACAATATTTTTTCATCAAATTGTCAAGTAGAATTCGCCCAATCTAGACCAAAGATCCTATTTCCATTCCAAGAAGCACTCATGCATTCATGATCCCATTTAGGCTGATTATCACTATTTGGTAAGGGGAGAGGGCAAGTCCTACATGATTACTCTTCCATCCATGCACACTACCCACATGCCTGCCTTGGCACTAACCTCTAGAACCTTCTTGAGACCTCTCTCCATGGCTCTTCCTGCATGTGTGTAAGACTCCCCTTCCAATTAGCCCTCTTTGCCAAGACATTGTATCTTGCTTTCACATCATTGAATTTAATCAAGGGTTTCTTTGGTGAGTTGTACACCCCATTTACATCCATATACACCCTGGGGTTACATTTTAAAAAAAAAAAAAGAGCTTTATTAACCAATCCATTAGAAATTGTACAATGGTTGAAGTGAGAGCAAAAGGGGCCAAGAGGGGATAAGATAGGAAAGAGCATCAGATTAGAGGCTACACGCAGCTCAACAAGGAAACAAGTGAGGCTGGCAAGCAGGTTGTCTATTCAAAAAAGAAGGTAGTGGGGGTGTGAGCAAGCATTGCATCCTCAAGAAGAACTGACACTGAAGGAAGGAATGCTCAAAGAGCAGGGAGTTTTGTTTTTATCAAATTAATTTTTTATTCAATTCATGTTTATCAACAAAGTGAATTTCAAAATCCAAATTTTCATCAATTTTTCGAATGGACAATTGCTGCCATATTCACGTTTCCAAATCTAGCCCTTTTAAGCTAAAAACTATATTTTTGCAAAGGCTAGAGCTCTCAATCAAACCAATAGATTGAAATAGAGTAAAATGATAAATTGTAGTAATCACCACCATTGACAATTTGACCATTTGAATCATTGGGTTTCTATCGAAATCTAGAGACATGTTTGCTTTGAATAAACCTATTTTATTGCTGTGGACTCCATATGTACCTGCCCATCTTAATATCAAAATATCTTAAAGTTCAACCAATCGATCAACAATGTAAAATTGTTTCATCAAATTATTTTAGATCAATTTTACCCAGTTATCAGTTTGTGGATAGCATGCTATGTACAACAAGTATTCTAGAAATCTATATTGGTACAAAACTTATCCATGATAGAAATGTTGTTACTTATGTGGAAATCAATTGATAAAAAATTCTTTTAAGCAATGCACTTAAGGGAATGTATCCTCTAGAGGTGCTTAAACAACACGACAAAAAGGGGGAAAAAAAGAATTCATCGGTGTGGGCATGCTTAATTTGTAGGATGGAGAAATTCTTGTGTATGGATTTGAGTCAAAAATATATGGGGACTTGCATAGAAAACAATTGGTATTTTAATGCAAATGCTCTAACGACTCTCTTAGTTAAATGAAGGAGTTTCTTCTCCTTTGTAATTTTTCTTGCTTTTCAAATTAAAGAAGATAACACTTTTTCAAATGTAAGTAATATTTTATGCATTCTTTTTTCATAAAAGTACTAGTTTGTTAAAATGTATGCCATGAAGTGTATATTGTCTCTACAATTTTGAAAAAGTATACATTTTTTGGGCTTTTTTCCTAAAATGGAGTTGGCTTATTGTTTGCATGATTTATGACTCAATGTTTTGGCCATATGGGCTTGTAACAGTCTATATGTTAGAGGTTCCCTCTTGCATCCTTATTGTAATCATGAGAAGCAAGCATCCTATGAGTTGTAAGGTATTATAACTTACAAGTGCCTTTTAGGTTGCAAGAGGTGGTGGCACACTAAAATGGAATCGACTCTTATTCAAAGTAATTCTTTTCACAAAGTCTAGATTCTTTGGAATTATGCCGAATCTATTCTTGATAATTTTAATACCTAGGTTGCAGGTTGTATGGAGTCAATGGTGGTTATTCTTGATGCTTGTTACTTTTGCTACTACGAGGTTGGTCACCATGCTCACAATGTCTTAGGAAATCACCCAAATTTGCTTCTTAGAAGAGGTTCCTCTACAAGCTTTAGTTTAGATTGACTCTAAGTCAACTAAAACTCAAGAGTCTCCTCCTAGTTAGCAAGTTAAGCCTAATATTCAAGTTGTTCCTGCTAAAGAAGAGGACTTGAAAATCCCTAAGAAAGCTTTTTGTTAAAAGACTCTAAACCAAAAATGCAAGGAGATGCTTCCCCGCCCCCCTAATTAGCCTATTTGTAATTACTGCCCCTCTCCTCAAAAGAAATCCCTTGGAAGGACGATGAGATCCTTCCTGACTTAAAAGCTTGTAAGCGAGAGGAACTAATCTTGCAAAGATAAATTACTTCACCAGCTATGCTCATATTAGGTTAAGTTTACAAAGGTATTGTTCTCTTCCTTATGATGAGGCACCCTAAGTGACTGATGTTGATTTGTTAGAAGTATGCCAATGGTCTGTTGAGACATATTGCAAGATTTTTGAGAAAGGTTCCTATAAAATGGCTTTGCATATAATGGTTTTCTGGAATTTAAGAGAGTTATGTTTAAATGTGAAGTAAAAGAGGTTAAGTAGAAGAAGCTTTTGTTCGAAGATGGAGTAGGAGAGGTTTAGCCTTTTCCACTGCAATCCTTCTATTTAGGGGGGTGGTTGTTTCAATTTGAAAAGGTCAAGATAATGACACTATAATTCTTAGTTGGGTATAATTGCTTTTTGAGAAGATTTGCAATAATTGGAGAGGGAAACTTATTGGTTGGAATGCCTCTGTGTTGGTGAAGAAGCATAGATTTTCTTTCAAAAAAACTCACCGACAAAAGATAGAAGAGTTTCAAGGGTTTCTTATGGGGCAGGAGGAAGATGAACAAAGGAGGTTTCATGTCCATCAAAAGCAATCGGTATTCCTTCCCTTGAGGAGAAGTCTTTTCTTTAATGGGAAAGTGGCAAAGTGGCTCATCAAGTGTAGGACAATTCTTCTCCTTCGGATGAATGTATGATATTATTTTGTCTTCACTTGGAAAGTCACGCTTTTAGAAAATATTCTGCTAAGTATTAGCAGCCACTCGGATCAAGCTAGTTTGATGTTACAAGTTTGGAAGAAACTAATTTGCTTGATGCTAATTTGGAAGAGGAGAATAGGACCCTAAGGTGCTTCACGTTTGATTGTGCATCTATGGTAGACTCAAGCTAGTATATGCTCTAGTTTACTACGATCTAAAGAAAGCAAGAAAGATTAACAATAATGGGGAGAAATATATGGGACACTTCTAAAGCTTGGTGGATGTTAGCTCAACTTGTGGGAAGGGATATGACCATGACAGACGAAGTTTAAATGACTACTAGAAGCTTGGTGGATGTTAGTTCAAGAGATTTTTTACTCAGCAAGTTTGAATAGGACTTGTGGGAAGAGTTCAACCACACTAGTTGGTTCCTACTCGGAAAAATTCCTCTCAGAGAGTCTCTCAAGGAGGTTGGGACTTGTGACCTGAGTACATTTGGAAACAAGTCATATTTTGAATGGAAAAGTCAGACCCCGACTCCATGCTCTAGACCTGAAGGTGCTATTTCCCCTAGTCTGCTGACTCTATTGTCTAGACCTCATCCAGAGGAATGTGTCTACCTAGCAAGAGGGATCTAGAACATTAGTAGGACGATGCACGGCTAGCTACTTAGGATTGAGGTGGAGTCAAGCTATATACAATGAACTTGCAACATTTTCATGTTCACTTGTGAAAAGTATTTTCTCAATCTTGTGAAATTTGCAAAATTTTCGTGTTCAGATTCTTAAGAAAAACCTTCAAAATTTCGAAAGTAGAAGGTTGAGAAAAATGTTTGCAAATTTTCAAGAAAAAACTTTGAAATTTTGAAACCCCAAGTGAGTGTTCATAGAAAACTTGCAAACTATATATATTGAACTTGCAACATTTCCATTTTCACTTTTGTAAAAAACATGTGCAAAATTTTAAGTAATTTAGTTAGATTTTACAAATTCTGAAAATAATCTTCAAAAATTTGAAACCCCAAGGTTTATGATTTGTTGTGAGAAAAAATGTTTTGTGGGAACACTCTCGTGATTTGGTGAGAAAAATGATTGCTGTGAAATAGTGGGTGGAATGAGCATGATCTTTTTTTTGGATTTTGTTTTGTTTTTGTGGTATACTGAAACTGAAAGTGCGAATAGCGCTTCATACGGGGGTGACCTCCTGAGCTACCAGTGCCAATAGCGCCTCCATAGGGGGTGACCAAGATAGGACCCTGAGGTGCCGTGGTAGATACACACACCCAACATCATGTTTGTCAGCGTGGAAACTCCGCAATTTGAAGATTGTTAAGGGTGTTTACAGACTAGAGCTGCCCATGCCCGCCCATCATGCATTGAATGCATTTGGGCCGTGGTAATCTTGAGTGTCCATGATCTCTATGTATGGGCAAGTCGGAAGATGTGTGAATAGAAGATAGCACAAAGGTGCAGGAAAGGGGTAGAGAGCATTGGAAATGCAATGTGAGTTTGTCACCTCTACCAATGGCTCTTGCGTCCTCCTCTGGCACCCATCGCATCTCCAATGCTTTCCGAGCTGCATTCACTCATCTCCCCTTTCCATCTCACCCTTTCTGTTCCAGCTCTTCGCCTGATGATCAACCGCGCCTTCGTGACCATCCTCCCAACCCGCCCTCAGAGGAGTTTGAGTCCTGGCTTCGCCCTCCCCCTTCGCAGAGCGGTTTCACTTCCCCCCCTTCACCCACCGCCGGCGAACCAGGTGCCTCACGGCCCGGTCGGATCTTCTCCGTCAGTTCTTCAACAAATAAAGCTCCCACAACCGCTTCCGGCGGTACTGGCGTTTTGGGTTCGTTCCTCAAGTCCTCGAAAGATGCAGAAAAGCCTTCTGTTGGAAACTGGGACTTCCTGAAGGAGTTAAACACTGGCGCACGGCGTAGCGGTTGGCAGGATCAACGCTCCTCTGCGCCTTCGTTTCGTAAATTGGGGGACACTGGCTTTGATTTCCTGACTGAAGCGCCCGACGCACCCACTACTGGTGCTACTCAACCCGCTGCTGAACAGGATATGGAGGAGGGGAATCTTTTGCACACAGCGTCTTTCAAGCTGCTTAGAGACAGTTTTCAGAAGGCCTCGCTGAAGTCTCATCGCGAAGACAGTGGTCTTAAGTCAGTGGACGAAGCATTAGGGTTGGAATCAGTTCTGTTTTCGGGGGAGACCTGGACCAAACCTGTGGATTCACGCTCTCTCGCTGAAGTGGAGGGAAACTTTTATTCGGCTTTGGATCGGGCACCTAAAAAGGAAGTGAAAGAATGGAGCTATGAGGAGCTGGGAGAAAAGCTTCGGCAGGTACGGCCACCTGAAGAGCAACGACTTGCAAGTGCAACCGGATTGTCATTTGGGGAGCTTCGAGACCGTTTGGAGAAGATAGAACGTTTGGAGGCGGAGGCTATGTCGACAGATGCATTGGGCGACTACAAAGAATTGACGGAGAGTTTAAATGAACTCCGGCCTTCAAACTCGCCCAAGTCTTTAGCCGCACGAAAGCAGCTCTCATGTAAGCCTTAGAGAGAGAGAGAGGGCGAGAAAAAAATGGGGACAAAAACAGCAATCATAAAAAATCCACGTCATTTTCATTTCTGAAGGAAGTAGCCTTTACTAAAGCCTTCCCTCCTCAGGGCAGGCCAAAAATAAAGTACCGACTCTAGCTCTGTATAATCAGTTGAGTCGTCTTGGTGCCTTTCAGCTTGTTAGTATGTTATCTGAATCCCACCCATTTCCTTCCAAGCACCCATCTCTGACACCAGCCCTCAGGCAGCCCCTCCATGCGTAGTATATGGGCATTGGCAACCCTGGTTTTACCACGTCCCATGCACTGCCTTCTGCTGCCGCAATTTCATGCTTCATAGACTTGAACTGGGTGGTAAACATGTCCTAGACTGTGGATACAAGCTGCAGTGCAGGTGCTGCTGAATTACATTTCTGCATTGCCTCCTGGATTCGCTCATTATTTTCCATGTCACAGACTTTCCTCTCCAAGGAGCCAAGTCGAAGCTCGGCGTCTCTAAGCTCCTGCTGTAAAAAAAAATCTGTTCTTGTGAGTCTAAGACAAATGCGAGCTTGCTCTGCTGTGTCTGGTAGGTGATTGCATAGGGGGTGGGTGTCAGGGAAGCGGTGATGGCAGCAGTGGCGGCAGCTGGTATCTTCTTATGTTCCATAATGGCCTGAGCTGAGAGAGGCCTAAGCAAGGGAAGGGAGCTGCAAGGGGTTGAAGGTGACCTGGGGAGGGCTAGGCGACCATAGTGGAAGGGCAGGGGGGGAGCGGGTCTAGAGAGAGAGAGAGAGAGAGAGAGGGTGAGAGAGTAGGGAGCAGGTAGCACGAAGGAGGTGGAAGCGTAGATAGGATTAGATGTCACATCAAAAGTCCTCTTGTACATGAGAGGATGGTACTTATATAGTATCTCCTTAGCCCTTTAGACCCCTCTATCTTGCAAACACCCCAAATACTAATTATCCTAACCCCCACTAACTTGACCCACATTTGGCCTTCATTACAACCATCCCTCCTTCAAAAAATAAATTTGTCCTCAAAATTGCAGGTGATGGGCCCTTGCTGTAAAGAGGACATACGCAGTCATGCATACCACCAGGGTCAAAAGGAAATGTAATATATTCCAGTGCCTTGGGTGTTTTGGCACCTCCAGGGTCATGTGGGTGGTAATCCCTCCTGCCACGATCATAATCATGAAACTCCATAATCACATAAGTTACGGCTGTCCCCATGGTTTTGGTTCTGGCTTTTCTCCACATGTAAAGCATTGATTGCTTTCCCATATACCCTCAAAGGTAGCTTCCATGAGTGCTTCAATGAGCTGTCTTCGCACTGCATCTCTGGTTGTGCTGTCCTTGCCAAATGTCAAGGTCTGAAAATCATCTTTGTTATAGCTGCTGTATTTGGACTCAAACAAGCTTCTTCAATACCCCAACATGCCATGGATCTAGAATTTTGACAACACAGGGCTCCAATATTTGGATGCTAGTAGCATACATGTCATTCGGACGGCTTCCAGGTGCATCTAGCCTGCGAACAGCCAAATAATCTGAGAGAGACGAATTAGGCCTGCTAGGAGTCATGTGGGCATGGTCCCACAATCTTTCCTTGCTACTGGACACACCTAAGTCCAACCCCATGACAACAAAATAGTCAAACATATTGCTTGAACCTAATGTGGTGGAACAAGGAGGGGGCATTGGATAAAACAAGCAAATGCCAGATCATGTGTGACCTCCGTTTGCTTCGGGCACTGTTGTAGTTCGAAGACAGCATAAACATGCCCATCCCCCAAAAGCTGTCAGCCATGTGCAACCCAAAGTGCATGTGGTGACCCATAGTCTTGAGTGTGCATGCGGTATTGATTGCATCTGAGCACCATTGAGCAAGTCATCTCTGCCATAATTTTCTCCAGTCAAGCATAATTTTCTTGAAGGTGAGGCATGAAATTGCATATGTAGATGCGGTGCAACCAAATCTGTAACAGAATTACCATTCCCTGGTTGCATGCTTCTGGCCCTTTTCGGCCCAATGCCAACACGTCGATGAAGATGCTCCAGTAACTCCCTGGTCATAGTCCTCTGGAACTTTTCAATGTCGAAATCTTTTCCTGGCTTTTCATCCAGTGGCTCCTGCTCCACCAGGTCCGGTTCCGCTTCCGCACACCATCCTGGTACACAGGTCCCTCTGGTAGCACCTCCTGGCACCACCCCCTTCCGTCACATTCCTGCCTTCGAATTCGAGCAACCCAGCCTCCACGATCTTCCAGTTGTCCCTCTCATAACGAGTGAACAACCTGGAGTCTTCCAGGCACCATGCTTTGAGGGTCTGTTTCAACCCGTCCTTTTTTTGGCAAGGTCTGCAACAAAAGTACATCTCCAGATAACCTGGACCGCGAACTTTAAACGCACGTGACTGAACCTGAGTCACCCTCCTTCTCGCAAGGGCACAATCCTCCAGTCGTGGAAGTCGATTCCCAAGAGCTTTTGAATCAGGGTCATCCTTCAGCAAGGTCCCTGCCTTCAGGCTCCCACACCTGTGAGCCTTCTACTTGGGCTCTGATACCATGTTAGAAAATACCCAACAGAGGGTACACGCAGGGGAAGACTTATAGTAATGCCCAGGAGCTCACACAGTGTGATGTGTGGGATGTGGAATCAGAAACTTCTTTACTTAGTATTTCTCCCATCATCTTCCATGAACATGCATTTCTAACATCACATTTGTGAAGTCGCCTTCTCTCATCAGCTTCCATGAACATGCATTCATGAAGTCACCTTTCCTTAACCCTTTTCCATATCAGCCTTCCTCTAGCCCTATGCATGCAAATTAAGTCAGCCCTGTACACCTGCGCTCCTGACCTGCCATGTCAGCGCCTGTTTACCTTGTTCTCCTGATCTTCCACGTGTGCGCCTCAGCTCTATACTATTCCGTACTGTTGCTGATGTCATCGCGCCTTTCATAGGGTCTTGCTGCAGTCCACTGAGTGCCTCATGCCAGGCCTGATCCAAGACACTGTGTCCCTGCCATCTTCCTGCACATGAGCTGCTCCTGATGCAGCCTTTCATCCTTGGGATACCCCACCAACCATGAATGCTCCAGATCTGTCCCAGATCCACACATCCAGGTAATCTCTCTTTGGGCACATCCTGCCCTAGGTCTCCCTCCCCCACGCTCTCCTCATTTGGGGGCTTACAGATGGGGAGGTGACCTTTCCAACATGATCTTCCTGTGATATCAACACCCATGGATCTTCATTGTTGTTGGTAAGCTGTAATAACTGCATGCAGCATAAAGAAGCATAATCTAGATTGCAAGAGATTTAGGCTACTAATTTAAGGACTTGTGATGGATTCATTTTAGTTTGTACACTATGAAATTCTTTTTTTTGACATCAATACTAGACGTCAACAATTAGGTCATGATTTCAGTTTGGGTTTAGTTAATTGTCTTTCCTTTTCTCGTTTAGTGTATGGAATTCGATGTTTGTAAGAAAGGTCATATAAAGGCATGGTTTGTATCTCTTTGAAGTGGTGATACCTCCTTTTAACAAAATAACTAAGCAATCCACATTTATTGTATTTGATAAACCTTGAAGCTTGGAATAATATATGCATTTATGATGCTTAATGCAGACCAAGAATTGGCGTTTTTGAACACAATGGGTTCAAGCACAGGTCCACGATCAAAGATAGAATACATGCCTCCCAAAGACGATCTTTTGATGAAGGTGCTATGATAATTTTTAACACAAGCCTTGCTGCAAATTAAGTATTTGAAAGTGTCCAACAAAATTGTGTGTGGTTGCACTGATGCTTTTGTGGCTGATAGATGCATAGGGGAATGAGGACACTCTAGCTATTTCCAGATTTTATGTGCCTTACTCCCCAAGTCAAGTGCTTTTCTTGTGGAAGGGAAGAGGGGTATGTAGTGGAAGTAACAATGGAATGATTTCGCTTGTGAATTTAAAAATTAGGCCCTAAAAGGTGAATATTGCTGAAGACTTTGGATGTGGAGTCTCTCGAATGAAATATGAGGTAGGGAAGAGATTGTTAAAGTTCATTGTGCATCTGAAATAAGTGCAAACCAAAAATAATTACATGCAGTATTTAGAGCAGGAAGAGCAACTATCAAGGACTTCAAAAAACAGACACCGCATTAAGACACTTAGTACATAATTACATGCAGTGTTTAAGCAGGAAGAGCAATTATCATGGACTTAAAAAACAGACACCGCATTAAGACACTTAGTACATATTTCAAGTTGTAGCATCGTACACATGTGCACAAGATTTGTGTGTGTGTGTGTGAGAGAGAGAGAGAGAGAGAGGTATTAACGTCCTCGGGAGGCTGCGCGGGCCTATGGGACATGTTACTAAGTACACCAGAAAGGAAAATCTTATACAAGCCTCAGGGGCCTGGAGTGAAGGCGTGCTAGGGCCCTTGCAGAGATCTAAACTAATCTACGGAGCTCAATAGCTTGAACAAAAACAGAGAGAGAGAGAGAGAGAGAGAGAGAGAGAGAGAGAGAGAGAGAAGAAGAGTAGTAGAAGTAGAGTCTATTAACGTCCTCAGGGGGCCAAAAATGACCCATGACCCATATCAATACAATGTAAAATAGAGTCTCCTCAAGGAGAGGGGTCAGGAGTCTCAGTTCCTGACGCCAGGTAAAAAGACGAGTGACAAAAGATCCCAATGCTGCCGGAGAGGCAGTAGAGAGAATTGATGCCAGCTGAGCAGGGAGAGAGAGAGAGAGAGAGAGAGAGAGAGAGAGAGAGAGAGAGAGAAGGTATGGTATGGTATGGTATAGAGTCCGTGTGAGACCCTTCCGGATCTATGGGACTGGTGATCACTATCAGCTAATAGTGATCCCTTACAGCCAGTGAGGAAAAACATTACAAACTGGTTATTAGTAAGTACTTTTTGGGCTAGCTTGCATGCTAGCCACAGTATCTTGTTGCGATGTTATAGAACCTCTTTCCAGTAGCTTATGCTGCCCTCATATCTTTCTCTGATGTGTGTGTAAGATCTGCATCTTAGGAGTACATGCTGCTCATCTTCTGGGCAGATTTTGCAGATCCTTCTTCTCTGGGGGTCCTGGGTCTTGCCCACCTACCCTTCTCCACCTCGAGATCATGTGGACTAGTTCTGATTTTGTAGATCAGAGGTTCTTTTAAATATTGATGTCTTCCCTGATGTATTTTTGCATTCCATAGTTGTCCATTCAATTAATTTCCTGTTCGTAGAGCTGCATTTTCGCCCCCACGTTTCACCATAGTTTCTGCAACATTTTCTGCATCACTAGTTCCCTGATTTCACATGCATCTTCTGGTAGATCATCAGCTGTTGTACCCAACGATTCCATCCATTTCATCCCTTCTCTGTGCTGGCCCATGATTTGCGCGGCTTCCATCTCCTTCTGTGGTATCCTACTGGCATCCATCTTATCAACTTTGTTGAGGTAGGCCATGAATTGACATAATGCTTCCACTTCTAGAGGTGGCATAGCTGTTTCAGCCAATAGGATGGGGTAGGTGTATCTGTTCCTAAATCCCTAACTCCCCTCTCAGGAGGCGTCTATGTAAAGTTTCTATCAAATCCTAGAGAGCCCGGGTGCCCAAGCCGGACATCCGTAAAGGATTACTGTCTACACAAGCATGGTGTACATGAACTTTCTCATTCCCCAATCCCACAAGTGTGCCTTCGTGCATTTATTTTTGAAGCTATATAAAGCTTTCAGACCACCCAAAATCCTCCTTTCCACGCATGCATTCCATTTGTAGTTGTCTGTGAAATCTAGACCTAGATAAATATTTATATGTGCTTACTGTTTCCAGGGGCACGCTTTCAAAGGTAACATCCACTTGTTTGGCATCAAAATGTGTGTGTGTGTGTGTGTGTGTGAGAGAGAGAGAGAGAGAGAGAGAGAGAGAGAGAGAGAGAGAGAGAGAGTTGTATTAACGTCTTCGGGAGGCCGTGCGGGCCTATGAGACAAAGTATAATCAGCGAATAACTCGTACAAGCCGCTATGGGCTCGCTAAGGCCCTTGTTGGGTGCTAGAAGTCCGAAAGTTTGAAGGGTCTATGAGACTGAAAGAACCAAACATGATGAGATGAATGGGTGGAGCCTATAAGTGGGCAGCAACATGGAAGACAAATATAACATAAGCATAGAAACACTAATATATAAAATGTCTAACCCTATGGAGAGGATGGAAGTTATGGTATGGCATCACTGCGACGATCAAAAGGTTGGCGTAAGGGTCAAGCCCAAGAGGGAGCTCGATGGTATACGAGCATGCAGGTGATAGAGCTCTGGTAGCAGTCAGTGTGTGGTTCCCTGTGGTCTCCTAGTTGTGGCCTTGCGTGTCGGGCAACTGCCATTCTCACCACCCTCGCGGCTGTGTCTCTGGTTTGGTGAACATGGAGGGAAGATTTGCAAGCCGAATTTGTGGATCAATCTGTTGATGAGTTTGTCGTGTGTCTCTCTCAGCTCGGCCATCTCCCTAGGGCTTGTTGCTCCGTGCTATCTGGCTGGAAAAGCTCAATGATCATGCCCTGAGTGGAGTCTGGTTGTACACTGTGATCCCACCTATGTGTCCTGAATAGCTTGGACAGATTCAACATGCAAGATTGTAAGCCCATAGCTACTCCCATGGAGCCGGGGCTGAAACTTACAATGCATCGTTATGTGTCAATCCAAGTATGTGCAGAAACTCTTGGATAGATTCAACATTCAGGATTGTAAGCCCATAGCTACTCCCATGGAGCCGGGGCTGAAACTTACAATGTATGATGCAGGTGAATCAATTGATGTCACACTCTACAGTCAGGCTGTTGGATGCCTCATTTATCTCTGCAATACACGACTTGATATTCAGTTTGCAGTTTCTTAGGTGAGCATATATATGCACAGCCCAAAGACTATGCATTGGCAGGCTGTAAAACGCATCTTCCGTTACTTGCAAGGTACAAAGTCTTTTGGCTTGATGTTTCCCAAGGGGGGTGACTTGCAGATGCATGCCTACAGTGACTCAGATTGGGCTGCAGACTATGACACTAGGCAGTCCAAGTGGCAATTGTTTCTTTTTGGGCAAAGCTTGTATTTCTTAGCTAAGCAAGAAATAGTCTACAGTGGCTACCTGCTCATGTGAAGCTGAGTACAGGGCAGCTTTCACAACGACAGTTGAATGTGTTTGGCTGCGTCGTTTATTTGCTGATCTTCATCTTTCATTGGAGGGTTCTTCTCCAATTCTTATTGATAGTCAGAGTGCCATTGCAGTGGCAAAGAATCTTGTGTTTCATGCTCGCACGAAGCACATTGAGGCTCACTATCGCTACGTCAGAGAGAAGTTGCATGCAGGAGAGATCAGTATGATCTATGTGTCAACACATGACAATGTTGCAGACATTTTCACCAAAGCACTTCCACGTGAAAAGTTTGAGGCATTTCGCAGTGCCCTGAACTTATCTCCTTTTGGTGATTGATCGAATACTTAGGCGAGAGACTATGATTGAAGTGTATGTCATGATAAGTAATGAGTGATCGATGGAGTGAAGGGTACTTCGAGGCAAGGTGTGGAGATACGAAAAAAGGGGTATGTGTGGTCGGCCCTAGGAGGAAGTGGTGCGACAATAAAGTCAGTGATACGAGAGGCAAAGGCAGGGGATCCCATGCCTCCTTCATGTGGGAAGCAAGTAAAGCCACCCGAGGAAGGCCATCTGTCCAGACTGAGATAATGCATCTTGCCTAGATCTAACAATGCCTGTTCGTAAAATGTGATCGGGGCCTGCTTGTCGGCCTCAACGAAAGCTCCTCAATTTGATCACCCTATCGTAACCGAAGCATATTGAGAACTAGCAATGCTAATTAATTATGTCGATGAAGAAGGCAAATCTTACACTTTTACCCACCATTTCAATAGGCCTGTATGGAATATTGTAGGACAGTTCATGGGCTTAGACCAGCGAGCCTAGAGTGTGGATTTTAAGATCTGTGGAATTTTAGAGACCAAGAACCTTCAAGTAGCGCCAACCTAGTGTGGAAATGTATCTTGGGTATAGATTGGTGCTGCAACAACAAGGTGGTTGTGGCATTGATTGAATAAAAAGGCACTTAGAATTTGAACCCTGTAGGGTCAGCACCCTGTAGCCTCAAATGGTGTTCAGTAATTCCTCCTCGTTTCGGTGGTTAAAATCATGTTCCTTCCTACAAACCAATCAACAATACTCGCGTATTGTTTTAGGTTCATTCGAAGGTTGTGTTGGTTTTGAATTTGAGCTGATAGCGTAGAGCCTTACACTCATCATCATACAGATCGTTGCAGGGGATGGTCTCAAGTGGCAGTGGGCAAGTGGAGTGAGTAGTGTGAGGGAAGGCGTGAAGGGCAGCCTCGTGAAGTGAGCGGCTGATCATAGCAGCGTGATCCTCTTGTAATGAGATCAATATATGTGAAGTGTATAAAGGCATGCTGAGTACCTAGGTGAGAGACTACGATCGAAGTGTATGTCGTGATAAGTGCTGAGTGATTGGTGGAGTGAAGGGTACTGCGAGGCGAGGTGTGGAGATATGGAAAAAGGGGTATGTGTGGTCGGCCCTAGGAGGAAGTGGTGCGACAATAAAGTCAGTGATACAAGAGGCAAAGGCAGGGGATCTCATGATGTGATCAACGATGTTGGAGCCTCCTCCATGTGGGAAGCAAGTAAAGCCACCCGAGGAAGGCCATCTGTCAAGACCATTATAAATAATGAGATCATGCAGCTTGCCTAGATCTAACAATGCCTGCTCGTAAGATGTGATCAAGGCCCGCCTGTCGGCTGAGACTCTCAGCAAACCTGCATCCTCTAGGTCAATTTCCGGTAGCATAATAGAATCATCTTTGAAGTCGAGGAGTGGTACCTGATGTGCCCTATCCTCGCATTGAAGTCCCCAACCAGAAGGACCCCCGTGGCTTGAGAAATCAACGATGTCCTGATGAGAGCTGCCTATGGTGATGTCTCATAATATCTCGGGAGATGTGATATGATATGATTGTGCTAAAGTCAGTGGGAGACCCTTTAGGATCTATGGGACTGACGATCACTACCAACTAGTAGTGATTCCTTACATCAAGTGAGAGAAAATACTACAATTTGTCATGTCTTGAGTACTTGTTGGGCTAGCTTGTGTGCTAGACCCAATACCTTATTGCGATGTTCCAAAACCTCTTTCAAGTAGTTTGGCTGGCTGCTCCAGTACATTTTTTAGATCTTTGCTGTCCCTATATCCTTCTCTGTGCATAGGCTCTACATTTCAGAAGTACGTGCTGTTCATCTTCTACTTCCCCTATGGGGCAGAGAGAGAGAGAGAGAGAAAGCAAGTTCATTAAATTCTTCGGAAGACTGATGGGTCTATGAGATTGTGAGAAACCTTATACAAGCCAGTTGAAAGGGTGGAGCTACTAATCGAGCATCCACACCCATACAAAAAGCAAAAAACTACATGCTACATAGTCATATGAAAATAATAGTCATCTACAACATCACTATCATCAACATCATCATCAGAGCGACTGTCATCATAATACGAAGTGAAGTATGCTCCAAGGTCACGATGGTCCCCCCTCATCAAGAGAGGGAGCGATAGCATGAAATCAGAGATAGAGTGCTGCCGGTTGCCTGTGAGTGCAATCCTGCACTGTCTCCTGGTCGTAGCTCTACATCTAACAAGGGCGATAGTCACCCGTCGGTCGGGCTCCCACTCTGAACATAGAGGTAATGTCCCCAAGGGTAATCTGTGCATCGAGTGTACCAGGGTATGCTCCTCCTGTCTCTGAGATCGGAGTAGGCGCTCATGATGTCTGATTGCCCCGTGAATGAACTTTGCCAGGCATCTCTGATTTGGAAAAGAGAGAAATTGGGATAACAACCTTCGCCCTCTAATCTCATAGTAAACTGGGCATCTGAAGATGAAATGTTCCTCCGACTCAACCTCCTGTAGGCCAGAGAGAGAGAGAGAGAGAGAGACAGAGGTTTTAATGTATGCAAAAGGAAAGATTTCTTCATGAGGTGAAATAAATTTTCATAGAATAATTCTTTTAAAAGCAATTGATTCGAGATTCATTAAAAAGAATGTTACCTGATTTGTTTTCATGGTTCTTACAGTATTATTCACAAGAGCAATTGTCTTCAAAGGAGCTATTAAAGTTGCAAATTGACAAACTGAAAAAGGAGTTTCAAATGCATGAATCTGATTCCGGCTCTTCTCCAGTTCAAAGTATGCTCTGGTTCACGTACTCATGTTTTATTAAGTCCAAGCTTCATATCTGTCTCTATATAGCTATTCGACTGACTCGTGGCTTTATTTTAGCCTTCACATCTTCCATTCACTCTTGATCATATTAGAAGTGGAAGTCCGACTTGTCATTCATGTGCAACTAGCATTTGGGAAAGTTCATTATGTTTTGCCTGAATTAAAATTTATTATAACTCATGTGCAACTAGCATTTGGGAAAGTTTATTATGTTTTGCCTGAATTAAAATTTACCACGTACAGGATCTGGAGCTATCATCTCTGCCACTAATAATGTTGTTATTTTGCAGTTGCCATACTGACGGCTAAGATCAACAATGTGAACCGGCATTTGCGTGAAGGTCCCAATTATAAGAGGGTCTGTGCTTAAGTCTCTTATGGTTCATAGCCTCTCATGATATTTTGTTTAATGTGACGTGCAATATGGATATTCCTTCCTAGAGTTTGGATGGTGGTATGCTTTGCTTAAATGCCAGGGTTTGAGTTAGTTAAAGAATGTTGCTGTATGCCAGCTTTGAGCTTCGTGATGAGTGGGTATTTGTGGTTCAGGACAAGCATTCAAGGAAAGGCCTGAATGATATGGTTCAATATCGAAAACGCCTGCTCCGTTACCTCCGGCGCAGGGATTGGGATGCCTACTGCAATGTTCTGACAAAACTGCGTTTGGATGATGTGATACTTGAAAAGCGGTCTTCAGGGTTTTGAGTTTTTGTAAAGTGAATAATGCTGACAAGTTTTCAACCAGTTACGGCCATGAGTACTTATTTTTTCTTCAAGTATCCTGGCTGGAGTCAAAGAAAAACTGCCATCTGGCAGTTAGAATGGGAGTAGTGATCTGTTGTTGAGAGCAGACTTCATGTAGTCTCTGCATTTGTTTAACGTCTGCAAGAGGCTATTGCAGCACAGGGCACCGATCCTCCATTGTGTGGATACCCAGGATGCTCAATTATAATAATGCTCTACGTGAAAAGAAGGCTTAGTGCTTTGAATTTTTCTGAAGCTTTCATGGTGCTGCCAATTTTCAAACCGAGCAGTGCTATAAATATTAAATTCATCTCCCAGTACCCTGTCCAGTGTGGAAGGGTGGAAGTTGGAGAATGGGAGTCGTGATCTGGGTGTAGAGAGTAAAGTCATGTGCGATTGCTTGCATCTCTGATGGGTCTGTGCAATGGATGTTAGAGATGTAGGGCACCATCATCTATTCTTGGCAATTATCTGGAGTGCTCAAGTTTTAATGCTGGCTGCTTCTTTCTAACTTATTATTAAGTAAATGCACATACTTATGATGGTTGTGTCAAGTTACTAGATGGTTTTGATGCCCTTCAAATCCATTCAGCCCGATGATTTTAGCCTATTGATTCTTATTGTCTTCTGCAAACGAGAACACTTGCCCTTACAATGCCTTTATCAACTTGCCCTCACATAAAAAATTGTCATTGTCTCTTTTCCCCTTTCTGTTTTCTTGTTTTTGGCTTCTTGGCACAAAGATGAGTTCTATAAGCAATAATACCAAAATTAGGCTTTTTAACCAATAAGCATCATTAAAGTCTCCCATATTGCTAACAAATTAATGATAGAATTACAGACCCTTGGAACAATGTCTATGCATCATAGGATGAAATGGACAAGGTCAGTTTATATCAAAACAGAAGCGACATCATAAGGAGGACTTTTAAATATCATCCATAGAGAAATATCACATGTATTATTAACTTCTAAACATGGAGCTTGGTTCGTGAAGATATCAAAATAGTATAGTGCTTAGATTGCCAATTTCAAATATAGTTTTGACCTATTTTTTTAAAAGCACGACATTGGGCTCATCTTTGTAATTTTATTCTTCATGTTGCTCTGTCATTTGTGGTTGGAGGGAACTTGATGCCCAAGTCTTCTCATTGATTAATTTTTGGATACTTTTTAAGTTTTGTAATGATCATCCAAGTTAGTCAACATATACATTTATTGCACTTGAAAAACTACAAAAAAATTATCTTGAGGTGTTATGCCTCTTTTGGAGCACGATTTGAGTAGAACATTAGGGATCACGCCGGTTACTCTAATAGGGTCCCCTAGATGGAATTTGGGTCAATTAATTAATTAGCTCGCATAGAGGGGGGGAGAGAGGGCCGATTAAGCTAAGCATTTGAAGGCGTGTGAATTAATGCGCGAGGGGGGAGTGGTAGACCAAAATTGGTTGCCCTAAGCTTCTTGGAGAAGCCTCTTTCTACATAACATTTTGCAAGCTAGTATTTATAAGAGGGCAGGTTGAAGGGAGGAGGGTAGAGGAGAGGGGGGGCCTGTGAAAGGCTCTCCAAGACAAAATGGGAGCGGTTGAGGAGGTGAGAGGCCATAGGGAAGAGGAGTGATAGGGGTGCAGGAAGAGGCAGAGAACGAGGTGAGGAGGGGATAGGGATGTGGGAGAACAGTAAGGCAGGGAGGAAGCGGTGAGGGGAGGGAGCGGCTGAGGAAGGGAGAGGTTTGAATAGAGGAGCGGTTGAGGAAGAAGGAAGTCGGCGCTGAGCAAGAGAGAGGAGATTAATATTTCGTCGGAAGCTTAAGATAAGGAGGGAGGAGTTTAATATTTTGCAAGAGCTTAGGATAGGCAGGGGAGAGGCGAGGTAATTAATAGAAATAGGGAGATGACTTGATTTTGAGTAGAACAATAGGGATCATGCCCTACCCTATCATAGTTTTAATGAAACCAACTTCCCTAGCAGAGTTTATGCTCTCTGAGGCATTTGAATAAGACAAAGGCAGTTAGTGGGTGCAACTAGCCTTGTTTAATTGGTAAAGAACGTTGAGAGATCCTCCATGATCTTTATTTGGCATTGGACTTGCTCATAGATTTGGGCAATTGACACTTTATAAGCATTTCAAGCTTCTAATTTGGGCAGTTACTATTTTGACCCATTGTCGACCCATTTGCTAATTTTAAATTCCATGGTGTGGTCGAAAAGCTTGGCGATGTTTGACCCATTCATGAGTGTACGATCGTTACTTCATATCCTTTCTCGATCTTTGATTATAAGTACTCATAGTGTGGCTAGATGGTCATTAATGTTGATTGTGTTTTTGCCCAAAATAATTTTGAGCAATTAGGACGGTTTGCTTTAAGAAATCCCGCTTGTGCTACAAGAATGGAGGTCATTGGGGCTTCACTACGGGTTTCTTCCATGCTAGAGTTTCTACTTTTCTTGACTATGCTTGCAAGTACCATTGATCATATGACCAACACGTTCTTACCAAACAAAATAAATGCCATAATCCTCATGTTGAATATGCTTGCAAGTACCATTGCATGATACCATATGACCAACGCGTTCTTACCAAATAGAATAAATGTCGTAAATGTTGAGGTAGCCTTGTTTGCATCATGTTCTCCTCTCGTTGCTGGAAGTAATGTCATCTTAATGCACAATAGTTGCATGCCATTGTGCCATGGAAATCCTTTGCAATTCCAAACACATCAAAGCAATAAGAGAATGGACACAGACTCAACAAGCTCCCACCCCTCATGGCATCCTCATTGTTGCATTGCAACCCTAGCGCTTGTACAAAACATCCGCGCTTAGTGGAGGCCATTTTTGGTGGCTTGTGGCTATGGTGGGGATACCCATGTCTAATGAATGTATATTTGCCATAGGGACTCAATCTTTTTCGATTGATAATGTTAGAGAGCATCATGACTTGTAGCCTTTGGAAGCTTGTCCACTCATCCTTTCTAAGGTCTTCTACATATAGGCTCTTTAATATAGGGTTGCTCATCAAAATAGAGCAGAAAAGGATAAACTTTGTATTAACATGTTGAAAGTGGGCTTGGAAACAAACTAACTTCCTATCCCTCTCCCTCTATCATGTACACTTGCAATTCTAGCTTCATGGTTAACTTGGGCCTTTTGAAAACGCATTCAAGTATATATAGGACTTCACTATCTTAACCACCTCATCTTCAAGGGTGTTGAGAGTTGTGGTGCCATGAGCACATGTAGAGCAAAGGTATGAGTAAAGGGCAAGCTGCCACATGGCATGGAGGAGATATCCCACATGTGAGCAAGCATATGGACGTAAGTACCCTCACCTATAAAAGGGAGGTTCATTTGAAGTAATATAAATCAAGCACTTTGCACTATCTCAAGATTCTCTTTATGAGTCCAAGCTAATCTATCTTGGAACCTAATTGACTTGAGGTACATGTCATGAGCACTCTCTTCATCATGTCTCCACATAGGTTTCATCCACCTTAGAGTGCTCCATAGATCCTGAGGCACACACGTTTTGTCATGGTATCAGAGCATAGGTTTAGCTCTCCTAGTTTAGCTCATTAGTAGTTCACTAGGATTGCTCCCATTCCTAGATTAGTTGTAGGCATGCCTTAGGAGCTCATGTTTTTCTCCTAGGTTAGTTTTAGTTTTAGATTAAAAACAAATTTTCGTCTCTTGAGAGAGAAATTTTCCGTCCATCCGTTTCATGAGAGTGTTTCTTGTGAGAAAGTGGAAGGTCTCAACTCTCCATTGAGAGAGAGAAGGGTAGTTGGTTCTTTGAGATTGTAAAATTCCTTAAGGTTCAAGAGGCTCCTCCAGAGTGAGATAGCTTAAGAAAGCTGCTGCAGAGAATTTTGAGGTAAAGACCTCCATCTACATCCTTTAGTAAGTGCTCATGCAAAGCTCCTTACTAAGCTTCTTGGCTGAGGCAGCACTCCATCAACAGTCTCTACTTCTATAGCTCCCTCTAGCTTGCAACAAGGCACCTCCAAAGTCTATGCTACAGCTCGCTTCACCGATAACTACGAAGTCCTACAGCCCGATGGTCATGACCTCCACTAGTCTACAGCGGCTCTCCAAGGCTGCCTCCTACTCGCATCTACAACCAGTAATAGAACACTATAGCAACAATGCCATCTTCCGAAGGCTTCAACGCAACTAGCAGCTTCTCAACAACTGACGAAATCAGCACTCCAGCAACTCCCTAACCGACTAAGTTGAGTCGACCATAAGAGACACACCTCTAAAATGGCTCTCTAGATGACCTCTACAGCCACCTGCAGGTAATCACGATGGACTCCAAGAGCAGCCAGCTGAGAAGCTCCATTTGCAAGGCTCGAGAGCTTCAGCCGTGCCAACCGGCTCGAATAAAATGCACCCGCATCGGCCATCAACAAGCAAAGCTCCAAGACGGATAGCCTCCACGAAGCGACAAATGACCATCTTAGCGAACGACCTTTTGCCATGGGAAGGAATAGCAGCAGCTCATGCTCTGCTCATAGTCTTCAAGCCTACGACCTGCTCCAACAGTGCCCAAGCGCTCCTACATCTCGCAACCAGCCAACACTCTAGTCTAAGGCCCATACAAAGAAGCAAAGCAAAGCTCCTTGACGATGGCCTTCGCCTTCTCCTTAACGACGCCTTTGCCTTCTCCTTGATGAGCCCTGCGAGCTCCAGACGATTCCCACACCATCTCTGTCTCAGAAAAAGACACATGGCAGATAGAGCTTTACCCGAGTTAGGTTCGTTACCTTGGGTTAAGTGATCAGTGGTCAAGATTGGCTTGAAAGTGTGCCACATGGCAGATAAGACTTGACTCTAGTAAGGTCAATCATAGCCATGGTTAGGTTATAGGGTTAGTTAAAGTGCCACATCAGCAAGTGCCACCTAAGCACTCAGTACCCTTGCTAAGCACAGTCTTGCAAGCTGCATGTGAATAGCCTCTGCCACATCATCAAAGGCTCTCTTCTTCGCAAAAACTTCGACAAGCCATAACTTCCAATCCAAGAAGAATTTGGAGACGCTCCAAAAAGGAAAAGTGATCATCTTCTTGAGCTCTACACGCTTGTTAAATTAGAATAATTGTATGCAATTAGACACTGCCAATATTGAAAGAAATCAATTGGTAAGACCTATGCAATAAATGGAAAAGTGACGCATGAATACAAAAAGCATGCCAAAAGCGCAAGTGCATGAGATGACCATAGCACGAAGCATGGCATCCACACATAAAGCATCAAGGCACATGGTAGAACAAAGCATCATGCATGAAGCTACACCAAGCAAAGAAGCAAATGCCATCGTCATCAAGCCATGAGCCAAAAGGTGACATCAATGGAATGTATTGAGAAACAAAAACCTTGCCAACCTTGCCTATATTTTGTAAATCAAACCTGACCACTTGAGAGTGGCTATGTAAGCACCCTGGGGAGAATTTGATCTTGTTACTCACATATGACCACCTTGCAGTAGCCAAAGGATCATGGCACCAAGGGGAGATGTTGAGAGTTGTGGTGCCATGAGCACATGTAGAGCAAAGGTATGAGTAAAGGGCAAGCTGCCACATGGCACAGAGGAGATATCTCATATGTGAGCAAGCATATGGATGTAAGTACCCTCACCTATAAAAGGGAGGTTCATTTGAAGTAATATAAATCAAGCACTTTGCACTATCTCAAGATTCTCTTTATGAGTCCAAGCTAATCTATCTTGGAACCTAATTGACTTGAGGTACATGTCATGAGCACTCTCTTCATCATGTCTCCACATAGGTTTCATCCACCTTAGAGTACTCCATAGATCCTGAGACACACATGTTTTGTCAAAGGATGTATGAGAGATAATGATCATGATGATATTAGCATTTATTGGAGTCCAAATGCAACTAGGGGACCAAAAATGTTATCAAGATACCAAAATGTAGTGTGATATATGAGGGTAGCAAGCCTAGTGATTGATGCATGTAGTGTAAGAAAGTCATGGAATCCCTAGCTACCATGGGTTGCACAATATAAGTGTGCATAGAATTAATATGATCATGATGTTGAGGAATTGAATAATAGAACCATGCCCCTTTAAAATGTGTGTCACATTGTCTCAAGGTTCCCTGATTGTACTGAAGGCAAAGCCATTCCTCCTCCTTTCCTCCTAAGGAGTCCTTTCTTTCCCTCAACATGTCATGGCTCCATGACATGGCACCTTGTTTGACTTTGCTTGGATTAAGGCAACTAATGTTTGTGGGTTACACACCACTATGATTGCGTGGAACATAGTTCCATTGGATATCACTTTTTAAGCACTTGTCTTGCACTTGTCAACACCACCACAGTGGCGAGAAATATGATTCCAATGAATCACACCAACATTTGAGCACTTTTGCAGCACTTCTCAAAACTTTTCCGCACTTATTAGTAGTTTGTAGCACTAGGTGGGATTCTTTTAGCACTTTCCTGCAATTTTTAGCTTTTGTCAATACCATTGTGATGGGGGAAAGGCTCTCCTAACACTTTTTAGCACGACTAAGGAGAGCATACACAAATTAAACTACCATTAAGGGAGAAATGGGCTCTCAAAAAGGCCTCATAAAGAATAGATTAAGAGATGGATTAGTCCTAATCAAAAGGCCATGGTAGGGCCCAAAAAGTCCTGACTCCCCCTCACCTAGGTGGGTTAAGCCCACAAGTGACCCCACCTCTTACACCTCTTTTACAACTCTTACTCCTAGGTGGGAACCAACAAATCTCCTTTGTTCCTCTGTGCCTCCCCCTCCCCCCCTTCCCCTCCTCAGTCCCTCCTCCCGCTCCCTCCTCCTGCTTACTCCTCCTCCACGCCTGC